>NC_056748.1:668991442-669128942 GCF_019279795.1 Protopterus annectens | reverse complement strand
CCGACAAGGGCCCTTCAGCTGTAGGAATTGCAACCATTATTCCTATATGCTTAATAGTAATAGGTTTATTCATCCTACTACAAGTGTTATACATGAGTTTAAGCATTATGCTGACTGCAGAACTAGACATCTAGTATATTTGGCATCTTGCACAAAATATCCTGCCTTTTATATGGGCAAGATTAACTGTATGTTAAGATAGCATGTGAGAGAGCATTTATATGCAATAAATAAAGATGAAAGAAATGCTTTAGCTAAACATATACTGTTCCATCAATAGTTTCTTGTTTTTAGCTATAGAACATATTCATCATAGTGCTAGATTAGGCAACCTCAAAAACTGACAGAAAAGAAAGAGACTCAGTGGATCATCAGAATGCAGGCTGATAAAGTCTATGGTTTAAACAACAAGGTCTCACTTAAGCCTTTCCTTATAGATAGACCTCTCAAGCACTAGTGAGTTCATAGGATCATAGGAAGTTACTAGGCTATTGGCCCTGAGGCCCTAATAAGCCTAGCCAAATGTTTAGCCCATACATAGACAAATCAGCACCCAATGCCCCTGTTCAGCAGGGACACGGGTGGAATCCCAGGGGTGTATTTTCTATTTCCCATCCAGTTATTCAGATTGCACTTAAAAGGGGGTAAAGAGGTACTCTGCTTGACGTGGAGAGGGAGTCTATTCTATAGCTGAGGGAGTCTCTGGGACACAAATCTGTTACTCGAGTGGAGCTTGACTTGCGGATATGCAGCAGTCCCATCAAGGCAGGGTCCAAGATCACATTGTATGCCATACACAGGTCACCTCTGAGGAATCTGTATGAAACAGAGTAGAAAAATAGGGCTTTTAGCCTATCTGTGTATGGTAGATTTTTGAGACCCTGGATTCTCCTGTTGAGGTACCTCTGTGGTCTCTCCAGCTGCTGTATGTGCTTTGCGAGATACATGCCGAATGGGGTGTTGTACTCAATAATGGGCCTTATAAGGGAAGAATACAGGGATGTTATGACCTCCTTGTCCCTGGATGAGACACCCTTACTTATGAGGTGGGCTATGTAGAAAGCTTTCTGTACAATGGAAGCAACATGGTGGTCAAAAGTCAGGCTGCTATCAATCTGGGTGCCCAAATCCCACACAACTAACTGCGTGCTTAGTACATTGTTATTAATGTGATAATTTGTGGGGATATCTCTATTACCAAAGTGGATGTTGATGCATTTTTTTGTATTCAGCTTGAGGCCATGTTTCTGGCACCAGTCATTTGTTTGGGTGAGACCCTCTTGGAGGATGTCCAGGTCACTAAGGGAATTGATGACAGCTCAAACTTGCAATCATCTGCAAACTTGGTCAGCCATAGCCCACTGGTTTTGGCCTGTACCTCAGAAAAGTATATCCCAAATAACAGAGGCCCCAAGACCGAACCCTGGGGTATGCCACTTGGTATGGGTCTACTACTTGAGGTGGCTTCCCCTATTTTAACTAAGTGGGTTCTTATCATTGAGCCAGTTGGCTACCCATCTGGTAACATATGGATCGATGCCTAGTTGAGAGAGTTTATCTATTATGTTCGAGTGGGGAATAGTATCAAAGGCTTTGGCCAGGTCAAGGTAGGTGGTGTGCACTGTCTTCCCCTCATCCATGGCTTTGGTGACTGTCTTAAAGAAGTCGACCAAATTTAACAGACATGACCTCCCCTTGATGAAACGAAACTGTATGGGATTGAGTATTTGGAGGTTGCCAATGTTCTTGTTAATGATGTCCATGATAATCTTTTCCATTGCCTTGCAGATCATGCTAGTTAGGCTGATGGGTCTATAATTTCCTGGATCAGTGGACACTCCACCTTTGTGTAAAGGGATGACAGTGGCTGTCCTCCACTCAGCCTGGACAAAACCAGTACTGAGGCTTTGGTTGAATAGGGTGCATAATGGTGCTGCAAGTGCCTGCCTGAGTTCATGTAGGATACAGCCTGGGATGTTATCAGGTCCCATGGAGGCTGTATTTTTTGCCTTTGAGAGAGCAGTGATGACCTGATCCCTAGATATAAGGGGAAGAGGGTAGGTACTGGGAATGTCCTGATTTACTGATGGGGGGGAAAGAGGGGTGAAATTTTTGCTGAATCTGTCAGCCAGCAAGTTTGCTATATCTACAGCATTTGTATATGTGGTGTCCTTGACCACCAGTTCTGAACAGATCTGGGTGCTACCTTTGAGATTACGGACATATGTGAAGAAGGCTTTATGATTGTCTCTAGTAGATGTGGCCAATTTGGACTCGAATTTTGCTTTGGAGGATTTCACTAGTGCTCCTATTTGCTTGTTTTAGCTAAGGAGATATTGCTTCCAATTGGGCACCTGCTCCTTCTTGGTCCTGGACAGTAATTTTTTTCTTTTGTTATAGAGTTTATTTATTGCAGATGTCCACCAGACAGGTTTACTCTTCCTTGTGGAGGATGATTTAGTCCTGTCAGGTATTTCTAATTCCATGCATCTACATAAATGTTGGTATAGTAATTTGGTACAGTTTTGGATACTGGTGCACGTTAATAGAGAGGGGGAGGGGGCTGTAAAGCTGTTTATACTATCCCTCAGGAGGCTGTAATCAGCTTTGGAGAAGTTTTTTTGCTTGACCCTAGCAAAAGAAGGATTAGGGGAGATGATGACTTTGAACGTAACCACTTTATGGTCGGATATTACAAGGGAGGATGATACTGCAGGGATGCAGCAGTGGTTACTCATGTTGGTTAATACCAAGTCCAAGATATTATCACCTCTTGTGGGGGTATTAACTAGCTGTTACAAAGCATTTGCATTGACAAAATCAAGGAATCTCTGGGCATTTATGTTCTGGCAAGGTAGTTCTTCCAGTCTATGTTTGGGTTGCTAAAGTCACCCAAGATCAGGGTAAAGGGTTGAATCTTGATAGATTCGAAGAGGTCTAGATAAGCAGTTTTGGCATCTTGGTTCAGATTTGGGGGCTGGTAGCTAGCTATGATTTGTATAGGGGTCTTATCAATAGTTAACTGCACCTGGAGTGTCTGCTGTGCATCATACTGTTAGACCAGGCTGGAGGTGTGTATGTCTTTAATATATATTGAAACTCCACCTCCTTTGGCTTTACTACCCACAGTTTGGGATCTGAATGTATGATAGGATGAGTAAACAGGTAAGGGTGGGGTGCTCTCAACATCTTTGAACCAGGTTTCTGTGACTGCACAGATGTCAGCATTTTCCAGGGTTAGGAATGCTTGCAATGAGTGCAGTTTCATGTTTAAACTCCTAGCGTTTAATAGTATGACCTTTAATTTGTGTTTTGTTGAAATTTTTATGTTGCTAGTTTTAACCGCATCACTTTTCTAAAAAAGGCACTATGGGGAGGCAAGAGTCTTTGCCAGAATCCTGAAACCCAGGTGAGAGACATGAAGGCCATCTCTGGCAAAGCATCGTAGTCTGTCAATCATATCTTCCCAGGCTGTGAGGTACTGGATCCCCCTGGAATGACACCAGAAATTAAGCCAGTTGTTAAAGTCAATCATTTTCTGGTTGTATTCAGGCATCATTCTGGGTGACAATAGAATGCTGCTTATGGCTAGGGACACACATTCATTGAGTTCAGTCGTATATATTTATACATGTATGTGTTTCATACATGTAGATGTTCTATATCTAAGTGTTTTTTATATTTTTAAATATTTTTTTCTCATATATGTTATTTATTTGCTTGTATTTTAGGCTTATGTTAAAATGATATAGATCCTATATGTTTTGAGATAGTGAGATTATGTTCTTTCTGTACCATTGCAGACTGCAGTCCTTTTTGGCTGCAAGTTTGGCTGTAGATATTCTGATTTAATTCACCTATAGGGATGTGTGTGTGTGTGTGTGTGTGTGTGTGTGTGTGTGTGTGTGTGTGTATATATATATATATATATATATATATAGATATATATATTATTTATATAATTTATATATATATTTATAAAACTATATGCTTTTTGATATAGTTTAATGAGAATATGTATCTGTATATACAAAATGCCAGGGTGCAAGCATTAAGTTTTATAATTGTTCTTTGTGTGTTTTTTGTGTTTTTTGAGATAATCAGTTGATTTGCATGTTTAACTGAATTCATTTGTTAGGTTGTAAATAATGGAGTCATTATCTTTGGTTGTACTGAAAGTCTGAAGAAGCATCCTTGTAGACATGAAAGCGCTTACTTTTTATTTTAATAAACAACATTTTATACTCCATCAGCCTTGTTTGTTACCTCTTATTTGTTTTTTGATCTATAGTATGTTATCAATACATATAATGCCATACGAACTGCAGAAGGAGTCATTACTAAATACATTAAGGATGCTGTGACGATCACTTATGGCTGACATCAGATTGAAACAATACTAATTTCATGAACTTTATTCATACTTTGACTTGGTAATGGAGTCCATTCCTGTCATGGTATTAGAAACCCAAACAATTTGGAGAAATTAAAAAAAAACTGGGGATTAACCATTGCATCACTAGATGGGTAGCCAATTGGCTCACTGATAGAACACATACTGTCAAAATTGGTGACTTCACCTCTACCAGTAGACCTGTCGCCGGTGGTGTACAACAAGGTTCTGTGCTGGACCCTTTACTGTTCAGAAACGTCTTCTAAGAATTCCAGGCTAAATCAGCCTTTAGCTTGCTAAGTCCGCTGATGATTGCAAATTGGGTGCAATCACTGAGTCTCCCAATGATGTTAACATACTACAATGAAGGGGTAACACAGACACATGATTAATGCTAAGGTCATGATCTAAAACTAAACATAAAAAATACATCACTTTTCCCTTTGGCAAAGTAGAATTCCTGCTAACTACAGTATTGACAATATCCCCTTAAGCTCAAACCAGTGTGAGACCTAGGAACACAGGTAGATAGCAATTTGAACTTTGACCACCAAGTCTCCACTGTGGTAAGGAAAGCATTCTATGTTGCACACATGATAAGTAAGGGCATTGCATCCAGGTCTAAGAATGTTATAGCCCCACTGTACTCGACCCTCATCAGACCACTAATAGAGTACAATGCTGCCTTTTGCATGTACTTCAACAGACACTTGCAGCAGCTGGAGAAACCATAGAGGTATTTCACTAAAAAAATACATGACATCCAAACCATGATGTACATGAGTAGACTAAAAGCCCTGTCACTGTACTCTGAATCATATAGGCTGCTGAGAGGAGACTTGTGCTTGGTCTCCAGGGCAGTCTCCAATCCTGACTTGATAGATATGCTTCACATCCACAAATCTAATGGCACAAGAGTCACTCACTCTAGGGATCTTAATCTAGCCTTTGGCTTTAACAGAACAAGCTGGAGAGACATATATGTCCCCCAGAGACTGCAGCTCCTCTGGAACAAACTTCCAATTTACATGAAGCAAAGCTCCTCAATGACCCTATTTAAGCACAACCTGGGCATATGAATGGGAGACCACAAATTCACCCCAGGGGTGGTACCCATGTCCCTCATGGACAGGGGACGTCCTTGTTGACCATAGACTTACTCTGCAAAGTACTTCCACTTAATAAGTCAGTTGTGGCAATTTGGGTCTAACATGGCTAGGCATGTAAGAGGTCTAGGGCCACTAGCCTTGTAAACTCCTGTGAACCTCTGAATAAAGGCTCATTCCCACTTCTATTGTTATTATCCACAAAAATTGTCTTTTCCTTTATCCTGTTTTCATTTTCAGTATCTAATGAAACAAGCATCTCATTTACACTTTCTCCTAATGTCTTTCGCCTCCTTTTTCTTGATTTACCTGTAGAATCTATTTTAATATTTTTCAGAGTCATACATGTCTTGTAAATGACTTCCTTCATCTTCATCCAATTCACAAGATTGCCACTTTTCCCTAGGAAAAAACTTTCTTATTTTCCTATTATACTACTTATATTATTTACCTTGGATTGTAAAAAAAACTTTACCTTGAACTAAAACTTCTGTAATTTCTGAAATGTCATCGTTTAGTCCAGGTCCCTCTTCATTAAAGATATCCTTACTGCTGTAAGTTTCTGGTTGTACCCCGTTTTTATTTAACTCCCTGTGAAGTCTCACAACCTCATGCCATTTCAAAAGGATTGCACATGTATGGCAGAATCAGTACTTTCCACAATCTGTTTGACATTTGAAAATACACTACACAGAGTGCAGCTCTGTAGAAACCCTCTTTCAATGAGGTCATTCAAACAAAATCAATCAGATTGATCAAGCTGATCTATTCAGAAATAATTATATTGAGCTTAGAGTGTATCATAATATTTCTCCTCTTGTCCCAGTCATCATGCTAATCTTAAAGAAATACACAAAGTGCAGTTTTGCATCTTCTTGTTGATGTGTGCCCACTCAAGTTAGGAACAGCTTTTTCCCTTCCATTCTTAAAACAGTGGTGCTGCATGTCAATCCACCCAACAAAACAAAAATAAACAGCAATGCCCTACACACAGGATAAAATTCATTTGTAACTTAAATATTGTTAAAGCAAATTAATAAAGATAAAATATATTTTGTATGCTTCTTTACACCCTGCCCTCATAGTTCACTTAAGATGAGACTTGTTGCTTCCTCCCCTCCTTAAAATACAGTAAAGGCATTTGGTAACGGTCTCCGGGTGCTACTGTACCTCAGCTAACTCAGCAATATAAGAAAAGCAGGGAACATGGGACAGAGGTATATACATTTTTCCCTATGGATAGTAGAACATCACAGAACACAAACAGCACAGCCATTCTCTTAAGGTACAGTACCTTTCTAATTTAAACACTATTAAAACAAATACATAAAGATAATATCCCTTTCTATGCTTGTTTAAAGATTATGCTTACAATTTAATGAAAGGTATAACCACTTTTACACACCAGATCAAAATATTATAAGCAAAATCAATTACCAATTCCCAATCTACATGGCTATTTTTTTTATTGCTTTATTTTGTACATTTCTGTTGAGAGTAATATTCAAGTGAAATGCCTACTGTCAATATTATTTGTCCTGGCCCCCTTCAAGAAACACATCACACTGAATGACATTTGAAGACCTTTATTTAATTTTCATAAACATCAGTGTTAACCAATATTCATTCATTTCACCCAAACATGATGCAGGTAAAATAACATCCATGTAACATTATCATAGGACAGGACAGTGTACACCTGCTCATCCTGACCAGTAAGCAGCGGCCATACCTCCACATACTTACTTATGAAGCAGCATACCCGCTCACTTCCATTACCATTTATTGCACTATTGAGTTGACCATCCAACACCAGAGGGAGAACAGAAGAGGGCAAGCCTGCCCCTCTTCTCTGCCCACCAGCCTGCCCAGGCTGTTCCCCCTCTCTCCACCAAACCTCCATCACCTAGCTACCATTAGGAGATAAGGCCGAACATCATTTAGTGTACAATAATTACCAGGACATTATCAGCCCCTGGCAATTACCTAACGATTACCAGGGTATTACCTGCCACTGGACCAGGAATACTCTACCCCCCTGACCACCGAAACTAAATAAAAGGAATTGCATGCCACCCTTTTCAATAGCAACCCCTTTTACTTGCCCAATGACATGTAGAAACAACCTAAAAACTTTAAAATTCTGTTTAACAACTGCCTTGCTACCACCAACTACCCATTATAAACAGTAAGACACCTACACCCCATGACAGCTTTAGCAATCTGACTCCTCTTAGCTATATCAGTATCCTTGAATGCCAACAATATACCAAACATGAAAATGTCCTATGCCACCTGGTCGAAACAAGATTAGTGACATACCAACTCCGTCCAGCATGTAGAAATTAAACCATACCCTTTCTGCCCTTCAGGTACAGTAAATCAAACCACACTTCCATGCAAGGACACCCCATCTAGCTCACCACCTGAACCCACTTACTCAATGCAACCCACTAATCCCCTACCCTTGAAGGCTGCAACCCTACCCGCGCCGATCCAAGAAAAAACCCCAGCTACCAATAATACAATGTAGATTCACTCCTGATGCTCCCCACCCAAAACAAGCAAAACAAACCATTACGTTGTAATTATTGAAACAAGAAAAAATATATAACAAACAATTCCATACGTGGCTGCCTTGCTGGAAGACCATGACCTCTTTTTACACCACTCCATCAAATGACATCATCCTCAACCCCCTGTCACACCTGTCGAAGCCACCTTCCTTCAACCTACCAAGTAATGCCCAGCCACCCCATTTCCATTTGCAACCTCCGAGGGATGTGTAAAAGAAAAACTATAAATACTTCATTCACCCATAATTACAACTTCTTAATGAGAGTATGCACCACTACTGGCATATCTCCTACATCAATTGTTTAAGATGCAGTTACTACCGCATACAAAACATCAATGAAACGTAGTATGTGT
Source organism: Protopterus annectens (assembly GCF_019279795.1). NCBI lineage: Eukaryota > Metazoa > Chordata > Ceratodontiformes > Protopteridae > Protopterus > Protopterus annectens. The sequence goes on along the minus strand of NC_056748.1, from coordinate 669,120,512 downwards.
TAACAAAACTACCCGTAAGATTTCCTTCACACCTCACAGGTCCATGATACAACTGATACCCATGTGAAATAAAACAAATGATTGCATTAAAAGGCCTATTCTGTAAATAAATATCACTCTTTTACCAACCAAGTAGCTCACAACAACATTGTTAATCATAATTAAGGCAAAGAAAAAAAACATCCATAGTCGAGCTATTATAGCCTATTACCAAACCTGTGGTGTAACTTTCTCCCCACGGCTCTACCTATATCCCTTTTGAACATGGCAATAATCACCCATGTCCCTCTTAAATAAGAGCAACATGCAATGCACTCTGGATTAAGGAGTCTTACTTACCTGAAGCTTGGTAGTCCACCAAAACCTTAGAGCCATTAACCAAGTAAATACTCTCACTACTGAAATTGGTGCCACTCCTTCCACCAGTAAAACCCCAAATTACCCCTAAGCAAATATCAAACCCTGCTATAACCTGCCCACAACATACCCCATTTTCCCTTGGCCTTACACTACCCAGCTGCACCCACCTTGAAATGCCTATACGAGTACAAAACCAACAGTTGTTAACATACCATCTACCAAACTTCAACCGACCCTCCCCAGTAGCATGCCTTACTTCCAAATACAAGTGTATAATATCCATAAATAAAATGAACAACCCAGCCTCCCAAATCAGCTACCTCACAACTCTGCTTCTCACAGGCCACTGACCATCATTCAATCTGCATCTTGTCCCTTGTATCCTTGGTGTGCACCACTCTGGCCTTCGAGACATCCACAGCAAATTCAGTGAAACATTAATGGAAACTGAATTAGATATAGTCAGACGCAGAAGGAAAAGGGGGTGTTTGTATTAAATTACTTATAAACCCATCATCAGAAGACTAAGTTATGTGCTACTATTAATAATTAACATTAAATAATTAGAGTAGGGACTTTTTGACCCTTACCAAAGTAACACATTTAAACTGGCTGACATGCAACTTTCATAGCCCATAACTCAAAAACACACACACATTTGGCACAACAATGCCTTGCATATACAAGTGCCTTGCATATACAGGAATCACAAACACCTCCTTAACCCACTACCAAACAAACTGAATGAGTGACTAAACTCCCCCTAGACGTCCACCCACATTCTGCAAAGAACAATAATAGCAGTATGTGGAAATAACTATAAATCGTGGCATCTGCTTGAGGAACAAATGTCCCCAATGATACCACCATAAGACCAGACCATAGCTTCCTATCTAACAGAACACTCCACCGACCCTCCATGAACACCGTTTAATCAACTGGATGGGTAACTAAATTCACCTCAAGAGCTCCACCCATTTGAAGACAAGAGCTGAACTGGCTGGCTTACAAGAACCCTGGAGCCATTAGCCTAATAACGTACTATGATCTTATGACTATTGTGACTCTATCCCTTTTGTGGGAATCCCACTCTCCCCTTAAACAATCCCCAACATAATTGTACCCTTTCTCAAGTAACTTCCCTTACCCCCCACTACCCAACTGCAGTAAATGTAAACATCCCTTATAAAAAATCTACTCTCCAAACAATCCCCAGCCCACCATTAGTGTGTCCCCCACCTACCTACCCTACAACTTACCCCTTCACCACCTCCAACTCGGAGGCGTAGTAATGACCTGCACTGACAGATTACCTGAAAACTCATTGTGCACCATACCAACAAACACATCCCTGCAAGCAAAATCTGTTACCTTTCAATTCCGTTCTCATCAGGGCACTGACTATTGTTCATAGGTTCATAGGTAGGTACTAGGCTATCGGCCCTGAGGCCTACACAAGCCCAGCCAACAAGGTACCCTGGCTTTTTCCACCCAAGAAAATTATTTTCCTGTGCCACTGTCGAGCAGAGCCACACAGGTGATCCCCAGGGTGAATTTCCTATTTCCCATCCAATCATCAAGATTTTTCTTGAAGAGTGCTAATGAGGAGATTTGTTTGATATAGATAGGTAGTTTATTCCAGAGTATGGGAAGTCTCTGGGACAGGACTCTATCCCTCCGGCATGTTCTGTTTATTGTAGTGACAAGGTTTAGGTCCCTAGAGCGTGTAGCTCGGAGGAAATGGGATTTCTTTAAGTGGAGCATGTCCAACAGCTCTGGGTTTGACATAGCTTTGTATGTTAGGCAGAGATCACCTCTGAGTAGGCAATATGCGACGGAGTAAAGCTGGAGTTTTTTGAGATGGTCAGCATAGGGAATCTGTTTGAGGCTGGTAATCCTCTTTGTGAGGTATTTCTGCGGCCTTTCTAGTTGTTGGAGAGGTCTTGTGAGGTACATACCAAAAGGGGCGTTGTACTCTATAATGGGTCTAATGAGTGATGAGTAGAGAGGAACAATGACCTCTTTTTTTCTGGATTGGAAACCTTTTGTGATGAGGTGTGACACATAGAAGGGTTTGCTGACTACTGTGGTGATGTGATTATCAAAGGAAAGACTACTGTCCACCTGTGTCCCAAGGTCTCTTATCACACTTTCGGTGTTAAGTATACTACCGACTATGTTGTAGTTCATGGGTACAGAGTTTTTAACAAAGGGGATGACAATGCACTTTTTGGCATTGAGCTTGAGGCTATGGCTTTGACACCAGGCACCTGTCTCAGTGAGGCCCTTTTGTAGGATGTCCACATCGTTAGGAGTTTCGATTATGGCTCCTAGTTTGCAGTCATCTGCAAACATAGTTAGCCAAAGACCTTCTGTGTTAGCCTGTACTTCAGAGAAGTAGATACCAAACAGGAGAGGACCCAGGACTGAACCCTGTGGTACTCCACTTGTCACTGGTCTGAAGTCGTATTTGGGGTCTGCTGCTTTCACAGTGTGGGTTCTGTCAGTGAGCCAGTTGGCAACCCATCTTGTGACATAGGGATTTATACCTAGGTTAGTGAGTTTATCTATAATTCCAGAGTGGGGGATGGTGTCAAAAGCCTTGGCAAGATCTATATAGGCTGTGTGAACCACCTTACCCTTGTCTATGGCTTTGTTGACTGCTTCAAAGAAGTCTATCAGGTTTAAGAGACATGATCTGCCTTTTACAAACCCAAACTGGGTGGGACCCAGAGTTTGGAGATTACCAATGTCTTTGTTTATAAGTTCCATGATGATACGTCCCATGGCCTTGCAGGCCAGGCTCGTCAGGCTAATGGGGCGGTAGTTCCCGAGGACTATGGTGTCTCCCCCCTTGTAGAGAGGGATAACCGTTGCTGTGCGCCATTCAGCAGGCACAAAGCCTGAGGTGAGGTTATGACTGAATATAGTACTTAGGTGGGGTGCCAGTTCGTTCTGTAGTTCATGTAGAATGCAGCCTGGGATGTTGTCTTATCCCATGGACGCTGTGTTCTTGGCTTTGGAGAGTGTGGTTTTTACCTGTGCAGCCATGATTACAGGAATGTTGCATTCTTCTGGTATAGAGATGGGCTCTTTAGAGGGTGAGAGGGGGGGGGTAAAGTTAGCACTGAACCTATCTGCCAGGATGTTGGCAATATCAGTTGGGTCTGTATATTTAATGCCATTGTGCTGTAACTCAGAGCAGATCTGAGTGTTGCCATTCAGATTCTTGACATAGCTATAGAATGCTTTGTGGTTGTCTTTAGAATCGGTGGCAATTTTGTTTTCATAGCTAGCTTTGGAGGATTTTATCAGGGATCACAGCTTCTTACTGAGGCTGACCAGGGAGCTCCTCCACTAGTGGGATTTTACTCTCTTTTGCAAGAGTTTCTTCCTTCTGTTGTACAGTTTGTTTATGGCAGGGGACCACCAGATTGGCTTCCTTTTTTTAGAATAGCATCTTGGTTCTGTTTGGGATAGCATGATCCATGCACTCATGTAAGTGCTTATAAAGTGCAATTGTGTAGGATTCAGTAGTAACTGTATTCTCCATCTGCATGTGTGTCATGAAGTTCACCACTTCTGTCTTAAGAAGCATGAAGCTAGCTTTGGAGAAATTTTTTATTATGGTTTCCTTAATGGGGGGTGGAGGCAGGATGTGGATATCTAGGGTAATTAGCTTATGGTCGGATCGGACCAATGAGACATTGACTTCAGGTGTGGAACACCGGTCACTCATATTGGTAATGACTAGATCTAGGATATTGTTGCCCCTAGTGGGGGTGTGGATAAGTTGATCCAGGGCATTGGAGTTTATGAATTCCAGAAAGCGTTGAGCGAAGGAGTTGGTACATGAGTAGTTTTCCCAGTTAATGGTGGGGTAGTTGAAATTGCCCATTGTTAGGGTGTTTTATTGAACCCTAATATTTTCCAGTACATCAAGAAAAGAGGAGTGGGAATCCTGGGACATGGTGGGTGATCTGTAGCAAGCTACAATTTGGATTACAGTTTTGCCCAGAGTTAGTTGCACTTGGATAACCTTGGCTGCATTATGCTGAGCAACTAGCCTGGAGGTGTGGATATCCTTAATGAATATGGATACACCTCCGCCTTTGGTGTTCCGGTCCAGGTTACATGGCCGAAAAGTGTGGTATGAGTTATAGCCTGGTAGTGCAGGGGTGCTCTCTGGAGCCTTGAACCAGGTCTTAGTCACTGCACAGATATCGATGTTCTCCATTTTAAAGAGTGCCTCGAGTGAGTGCATTTTGAGATTTAGACTTCTGGCATTGAGTAGCATCACCCTCAGTTTTTGCTTGTCTGTTCCTGTTACGGTGGTGAATTTGTCATTTGAACCTTGCCTAAAAAAAGGCACTATAGGGGTGGCAAGAACCTTACCCCCCACATCCAAAACCTCTGTGCCACACCTGAACAATCAGGACATGCATTGAAACAGTCTCAATCATCTTTTGAACACCTCTCTTTCAGGTTGTCAACCGGTGCCTGCTCCATTTCCATACCTCACAACCTGCAAAGAAACAAATTGAACAACATGTCTTTCAAAAGTGAACAAAAATGAGCTTTAACCCCCATGCCATGTGTGTATGCATCGGACTTTACACTATGACCCCTCTTTAACCTCAAAGGCTATAACTGCAACGTACACCCAGCAAGGCCCTGGATTCTCCAGATGAGAAATCTCTGTCTCTCTAACTGCTGCATGTGCTTAGTAAGCTACATGCCAAAAGGGGTGTTGTACTCAATTAGACTTATAATGAAATAATAAAAGGATGTTATGACCTCCCCAGCCTTGGATGAGATACCCTTACCTATGAAGTGTACCATGTAGAAAGCTTCCGAACAAGGGAAGCAACCTGGTGGTCAAATATCAGGTTACAATCAACCTGCGTGCTCAACTCCCTTGCTACTGATTGTGTACTTTGAATGTTGTCATGAATTCCTAAACTGAAAGATGGTGGAATAAAAAGCGGGGATACTGGGTCGTTATGCTCCTACTAAGATGACATAGACTAACTCAAGTGGGTCTACTTCATGATGTCAAAAGCCGACAATATCGAAGCTGATATTGTCGGCACCACAACATCAAAAGCGCAGAACATCGTGCAGGTAAATGGAAATCTTCGTAGGGGGAGATTTCCATTTAACTCAATTTAGTGCAGTCTCGGAGTTGGAATATTTAAGTAGGGGGGTGGGGGGTGCAGGAGGGCTTGCCCCCCTGTCTACACTAGTTAGTTTTTATTTTTGTTTGTTTTTTTTGTTTTTAAAACGTTATTCAATGTTTTACTACTTCGATCACTAGGGGTCGACATTTAGTGATTCGATGTAGTAAGATTTCGATAACGTGATATAGATGCAACTCAAGTAACTGAACCCAATGACTCAATCCTTGATTTGCCTCAAAACGTCAGGGAAAAGAAGAGTTTGATTCCATACATGTAGTCTGTAACCAAATTCCCTTCATCACCCTGTAAAGCTACTGCCACCATTAACCATGAGACTTACAAATTTCAAAGAATGGGCCAACATATATGATAAAACCCATCCATTCTGCCATATCTAGGCAGCAGCAAAGTCCAGTTACTGTCATCATTCCCCAGTTTTATGGCTGTGTCCCGATGTCCTGCACCAAGAGGTATGATCCACATTCCAACATCACCTGACTTCACCAAAACCACTATCACGCTTACTCCTACAGTGAACAGATCCAACCTGTCTCTCGGCTGCACAGATCCTCACAGAATGTCCAGAATCCCACCCCCTATCCACTTTCCATAAGTGTGATTTCCTGGAAAACTAGTGGCAAATCATTAAGGAATGCAGGTAAAACAATGACCGACATTCGAGCTGCAGACCTAACCCCTCCCCCCAAATAAATTTAGCCTCCGCATCCTTCACAAATGCTCACCATCCCAATCCTGTTGCTGCTGCAACTGTCCAAGCCAAAGAACACAAATACTACTCGGCAACAAATGTGCTTCCCACCATGAGTTTGCATGTGCCGTAATAACCATTATTGTACCTTATCCAGAGGATGTGAAAACCACATCACAGCTGTGGTGGAAGGAAACATACCAGCAATGGCCTCAGCAGCTTACCACCAACAAATTACAAACCCGGAAGGATAACCATCCTTACTCCCCCCACAAAATCATTAAAGATCAATGCCACTACTGTAGAAATGTCCAAACTAAGGCAGCAATCAAAGTTAGTGTAAGCAAGTTAATGTAAGCAAACACATTATTCTTTTACTGTTCAAGCACTTCACCTCTCACAAATGGTCATGCCAGCCAAACAATTAAACTAAACTAAATCCACAAGTTAGTTTCCCCATGGTTGATGACTGCATGGCACAAATGTGGGCCTGGCTTCAAGAGAGAATTTTCCTAACTTATCACCGAATCCGTCCTATCATTAATCTTACCTGGTGGTTAATGGGAACTAAAACCACACTTCTATCAAGCGTAATATAATTCTATAGACAGTACTACTATACTTGCTTAGAGAGACAGACAAAATAAATAAATAAATAAAAATCTAACCAGTCCTTGAATTATTTGTTAGAATAGTCACTCCAGAACTACCCTTATCCTTCGCCATTCAAAATTCTTTGTGGTCTGGTGTAGGACTATAATATACCAGCTACGGATTACTATATATTTTTTTTATCCAAGAGCCCCAGAGAGGCATCAACCCAAAGCTCCTCCCAAATCCAAATAAATAAACTTCATACCACCAACAACTTCCAATCTCCTCCACAGATAGTCAACTCAATAGCCAGTTTAGCGCAATGAACACAGTTACTGCTCAATTACCACCAACCCCCCACCTATAATCCAGTTAATCCATTGGTCATTCATTGAGCACTGACTCCATGTTAGCATGCTGTTCACGAGTCACCGTCAATGTTCAGTTGTACTCAGGACGACATTATATCAAACATTTATCCTCCATGAAGCTTTATTATTATTATTATTGTTATTATTTTTTCAGTCTACACCAAAACTAATTTCAAATGAATACCTTCAAAGTGCGTTAAGCAATTCACGTTATTCAGATGCAACTCTTGGTATTGAACGCAATTTTAACCAGCAGAGCATGAACAACTACCTGCCACCAAGAAAACTGGTATAGCTCAATTACAAGTGTTGTGTTAGCTTAATGACACCACGAGAACCAATGGCCCCTCACAAAACATCCACTAGTTGATCACTAACTGAACCTTTTACTTTTTTTTTTTTTAATGTAAGTGCTGACCAAGCACGAGGCAAGACACACACAATGCATAACTTTCCGAAGCTGAGACACAACCGCATGCCAAGCCCCCCCCCCCCCCGAGTGAAACAGCGTAAAGCAAAGCCACAGAAATGCTAAACCAAGCCCCACTACATGCCTGGAATCTCCCAGGACAAGCCCTTGTAATAGCACTGCTATAATTGAACCATATAAGCAACATAATCTGCTATGCTTCACAGAGAAACAAGATATTAAGAAACCGTACTGACTGTACAAGTCCATTGTAGCTGGTGACCATTATACACCAGCACCTCCTAGCTCTCAAGCACCATTTCCACCCTCGGGAACTATGCCAGCACAGGTAAAGCAGCCACTTTGCAACGAGAGAGAGATAACACAGTAGTTGTAACCCCATCATCCATAGTACATAACTCCTCCCCCACCCCATCTAACATATTTTATAGCTCACTGAGCAAACTGTTTTAATTCTGCAGCCACCACCACTTCCAAAACCAGGACATGAAGCCCGCCCAGGCTCTAATTCTAGAAAGGGGAGACGGGACTAATGAAATTAATATCGAGCTGATAAGGAATCGAAGAGAATTCAGCTGTAAGCCCTGAGATGAACTTCATAACTGTCATAAGGCCACACCAACATACACAAGAAGGCCCATGAACAATACATACCTAAATGAACTGCAACCCCCAGCCCACAACTACTCTTGTCCCAAAGCATATATATATATATATATATATATATATATATATATATATATATATATATATATATATATATGTATATATAAATTGTTTACTTTCTTAGGCCTACCTGTTCCCATAGCTATCTACCAGTTGTCATGGGCATTATCCTTGCATAGCAAGTTCACGCCAAAATGAGACTCCTACTCCAGTTACACTTGCCTAACCTCCTTTAAGCCCCTCCCTACCCCTATCCCACTTCCAAACCTCATCTATTCCTATTTAACCCTATCCTCCCCCTATCCTCCCAATTCCTGCTACTCTATCTAACCCCCCCCCCCTCCCAAAGATGTCTCTGGACAAACTGGTCTGTTCCAAACCTCATTTCACTAATAGTAACTTCTACTATTGCTGTAAAACTTCTGAAAAATTCCTTTTTACATATAGATACTTTACAGTGTCTGTAACCAGCAGAACTTAATAATTACAATGTTTACAGTGAGCTCTTCTTCCCTAGTTCCGGATCACTCCTAGATTATGGTACACCATACACAATACGATAATCTTATAAGATTTAAATTTTAATTTGGACAACATTCAGTGCCGTTTCTGTCTTTCACCTCTCCTTGCAATAGTTTTTGCTTTACAATCTGTTATTATTAATAATTTCTCAGGCTGTTTCCCTTAAATTTGAAGTGTGTTGTAACAGATAAAAAGTCATTTTTATGCCTTCCGTTTATCTGTAGCAGTTGAAGGTAGAACCATCCCAATATAAATGTGCTTAGAATTCATCAGCAACTTGTACAGCAAACAGATGAATCGTTACTTTCATGGCTAAGCTATCTGGATACAAAGCAAAGCCAAACGTGGTATAGTAGGTCATATATATTCTTAGAGGTGAATACATAGCATATGACATGAATTTCATGTCACACATTTGTGTATTAATGTTGCACACAGTTAGCCTGCACTTACTTTTTTATTGCTATTATTCATTCACTCACTCATTCATCCATTTGAGCCAAATCCTGTTTTGTCAAAATGGTCCATAACTAAAAATATTAACAGATTAAAAGACCTGGGCTACCAAGTGAAATTGGAAGCTACATTTCTATATTTATTATTGTATAGGGTGATCTGTGCAATGTTTATAGGCATTAAGGGATCCATTTGAACAAGAATTCTTGTGCATTCAGAAATCAAACAGTCTCACTAACACTGGTGTCAGATATGTAAATCAACCCCAGCAAATAAAAAGGTCAAGATGAGGGGATAGATCTGTCAGCCAGTGCCTTACTTCTTCTTAGGAACATACCTTTTCTCCTAATCAAGCAGTGTGGCACACTGCCTGCCTTTAAACATGAGGTAGGCAACAGGATGGCTATTCATAAATTCATCCTTGGTATGGCTGGCCTGCTCATCCTTGAAAGAGGTGGGTATTAATAAGGCAGAAATGACCTCTTGGCATCATTACAGTTGAGAATCCAAAAAAATAAATAGGAAAACAAGTTCTAAGAGCACAACCACACCAACTTAAACCCAAAGAATAAGCACTGTAGAAGTTCAAGAATGACAACCACCAGCAATAATTTATCTGTAAGATCAGTTAAAGCTTTAATACATTTTCAAAATAAAATGAATAACAAATATTAAATGCTTAACTTTATCAGCACATTTTCCTCCATAAAATACTGGGACTTCATCAGATCCTGTTGCATCTTTACAGTTGGACAATTTCCCTTTTAGAGAATATGTCAGAAAGGGCAGAGTATATAGGATGCTGTATTTTTGGAAATGTCTTCATGGAACTACATTTAATTACATGTTCAATAATGCAATATTGGCCTTTTTGACAGAAATGTTGTTGAGTTCTTCATAATCCTTATGTGGGATAATGACAGAGTGAAGCTTATTAACAGTGATTCAAAGTTTTAACAAATCAATTATGTAGGATCTATCAATCAGATATGATTCTATGGATTCTACCAATGTTTTTAAGAAGGTAGAAAAGCATTATAATATTGTTTAGGGATATAAATAAAAAAATATATGGGATCAGAAGAAATATGAAGAGAAGAAAGCTTATCCCAAGCTGGCATACAACTCAAAGAATCCAAGATTTGATATAGAATACCAAGGTTTATATTATCTTAGTTATGAACCTGAAGTGACAACTGACAATTTTTTTCTGAATTTTTACCATTACAATGTTGATAGCAGATAGCCAATCATCAGAAGCAACACAAAGAACTAAGCAAACAGCAGGGTTTACAAATGTGTCTTTTCTGCTGAAGTGGATCTAAGACACATAGCCTCACAAATTGAGCTATGAAAAAGCAACAGAGAGGGTGGAAATTTGATTTTGGTCATGATTCAGATACTGTTATTATTATCAGTGAAAATTTCAAATGCTTCATTATATTATGATAAAGATAATAGATGCCCACATCACTTTATTTAAGAAAGGGGGTTATTCTGATACTTCCATGAGGACTAATTTAGTTGATGCATTTATCAAATTAAGACTTTTTCCTGACAGTTAAAGTTTTCTGGTTAAGAACTCCACTCTTTCAGCCTCAGCAATCATTACACAGACACTGAATGGTTACTTTTCCTTTGCACATGCGCTTACATATTTTTGAAAAAATGTGTAAGAGGGACATGAGTGAGACATGTAATCATGATCCCCCCCAGGTATTTTAACTTGAGTACCAAAAAAAACAAATGTAGATGAAAGTCTTAAGTTACAATAATACAATGTGGGTGATAAAATGCAGCAAGGGGTCAGGGTTGTTTTAATTCCTTATTTCAATTATATCCATAAGATGCAGAATTTATTCTGGAATATATATATTTTTGAGATAGTTTACAAAACTCAATTAAATATGTCATGAAGGCATTTGGATGTTTATTTATTTGAATTCCTATTTAATGCAGCAGGGCCAGCCACCCAGGGGTATGAACACTGGCTGTAGATGATTGTCACTGCTGAAGTAACACCGTGACCCTTGAAGGAATGCAATTATTGTTAATTATATACAACATACTACCATCTTTCTTGATTTTTTTTATCATGGGTCTCGTGTCAAATGTTTGCACTCATTTTTTCATATCACAGTTATTAAGGACTTTGCACATAAATAGTTTGTTTCAACTTATTTTCAAATGTATGTTTGCATTACAACAGCTGCCAACCTATGTGGGAAAGAAGGGATTTAGTCAAAAGACAGCTTTTCTTGTTGTCATGGATTCTTTTGCATGATTAATATTTCTGTGTGAGATTCAGGTGTTTACACAAATAGTACTGCATTTGGAGTACTGAAGGCTTTTTCTTGACAGCATTAATAAAGAAGTAATGGAGAATATGGACTAAATATGCACCTGCTCTGTTAAAAAACTCTTGTATCTATGAAAGATTTTTGATGAAAATAGAAAACTATGTTTAGACATGGTTTTAGGCTTTACATGTGATGCAAGACAAATAAGACAGGTTATCTGAAGAAATTAGCATATTTCTATTTGCAGTGACTATCTAGTCTAGAACACTGGAAAAGCACCAACCTTTATTTCTAAAAGATACAAACATATTACTGATACTCTGGAAGGTAATTTTGGACTTACAAGGTTGCATGCAAACAAGAAACAAAAGAATGGTTAAGTGTGATTCCTGCAAACAGTGTAGATTTATACCTAACCTTTATCACTACAGCTAATTACCCAAAGGTTCTGCCATGCACAGATTTTTATACCACCACCACTTCTGGACTGGTATATGTTGTTAAATGCTTTTTCTGTAACTCTTTTTACAGTTGTTGTTGTTGTGTCTTTCGGCTTTTCCTGGTTAGGGGTCACCACAGCGGAACTCCGGTCCGCTAATGATTGGCAGTAGATTTTTACATGCCGAGTTGCCAGCTCTGACGCACAACCTTCAACAAAGGTACGCCCATTCACGCATGTCTCCACACAGAAGACGCTCTAGCTGAGAATCGAACAGGACAACGTCTTAGTGTGAGGCGACAACGTTACCGCAGTACCACCGATGGATAAATGTTTCAATAGTGAACATATCATCATTTGCACAGTATTAAGAAAGGAGATACGTACAATGTACTGTTTAAATATTCACTACTGTGTATAGATTTTAAGAAATTTACATTTTATTTACTGAAAAAAAAAATACATAGGAATTCCAGTCATGGACGTTATGAAGATCAGATGGTTTGTTTCTTTGTGTCTTTCGGCTTTTCCCAGTTAGGAGTCGCCACAGCGGAATTCCGGTCCGCTAATGATTGGCAGTAGAGTTTTACGTGCTGGCTTGCCGGGCCTGACGCACAACCTTCAACGAAGGAATGCCCGTTCACGCATGTCGCCACACAGAAGACGCTCTGAGAATTGAACGGGCAACATCTAACTGTGAGGCGACAACGCTACCGCAGCACCACAATTGCCATTGAACTCTGCTGCCTTCTCTTGACTAAATTAATTTATTTTTAGCATTACCTTACTTATTTTTATAAAATGTTTCTATTTTTTTATGCATAAAAGTAGTGTAAAATGAACTTAAGTTTATTTTTATTCAATGCTGTTTCATGGTTACATGACTTTTAACTTAATTGCTGAAGTCATTTCACACATGACTGTTGTAATTATGTTAATTATAAAGAGGTTCTTATGGATTCTGGATGAAAACTTTTGTTTTTCTTTTTAATAGTGAGTGTCTTTTACACTTCACCACATCTTAGGAGCGGGTTTGTTTTGCCAACAAATGTTATATTTACAACAACTTTTATGTGGATATAATGTGCATATTGAGCTTTCTATACTTAGTTTTAAATAGATTATATGTACATTTATACAGTATTTAAAAAGACACGTGGTAGAGCAGGCTTTATAAAATACAACCTACCCCCCCCACCCCACCATGAGTTACGATCCTTACCAGAATTCACTCCCAGCTTATGGGCTCTATGTATTAGTTTAACAAGCACCATTCATGCCTTCTCTTTTTCTAGATCCTAAAATCTGGGATCCATACACAATCCAATAACATATACACAATCCTCCCAATTATTTAGACATGACTTAAGAAACCACATTTATAATCAAGTACAGTGCAAGTGGATACTACATGGTGAAGTTACCTAACAGACACTACATTGCATCCCTCCTTTTCTTGTTCTGCTGACATCAAAACACTCACTGAGTCATCGTATTCTTTTCATCCTACTCAAAACTCTTCCATCTAGAGTTATTTGGGTTTAAAAGTTATGTCCCATTGTTTTTCCAGCATCTCAGCTTTTATGCTCCTTCTGATCCCTACCCCTTTTTCCATCCACAATGTAAATATCTATTTCTATTATGCCTATATAACTGAATCAACAATACTGATTTTAATTCGTTTTTTTTACTACTTTTGTCATTACTATAATGTTCCTCATACTACATTCATCTGCCATTGTGTACATGTGTATGCATGTGTGTATATATATATATATATATATATATATATATATATATATATATATATATATATATATACACACACCTTCTCCTTCCTAATTTTAGTTTTCTAACTACTTTCTTGTAGATTATCACTGGGGGATTCATAAAGATGTCCCCTGTTGTAGAAGGAAGCAGCAGTCCACAAAAATCACAAAAACTGATAGGCCAAAGTTGATAGAGTGGACTATTGAGGATAAGAAAGAAATTATGTATTGTTGCTATTATGCAAAAAGCCCAGAATTTCCAGACACACGATATACAAAATGATTGAAAGAAATTAGAGGAAAGAAAAAATACTTCCACAAGAAAAATTGTCAGAAGCTTCAAATAAAAAAATTGTATTCATTAATACAACAGATTTGAGAAAAACGTTATATAGACCAAGAAACTTTGATCTGTTTGGAAAAAGAAGCATCTGAGGAAGTGTAAAAATCGAAACAACAAAACCTAGAGATTTTTGAAAAGTATAAAAAAGAAATATGGACATGGGAAGGAAAGAGAGATTTGATATGGTGCAATATTTATGCAAAGTTGAAAACCAAATTAATCAATACAAAAAGGCAGCACCAAAGACATTCAAAAAGAAATACAGGCAAAGGCATCCAGATATGGAACATTTCATAATAAAAAAAAATCACAAAGAGGGAATGTAGAAAAGATGATTAGTAAAGTAGAAGTTAAAAAAAATAGAAGCTGAGGTTATGGAATGCCTGCAAAGGGAAGGATTTGGTGTAGAAGGTCTAACGCAGGTTATAGCACAGCATGATGGAACGAGTCCCCAATGTAAAAAGAAACAGAAAGATCAGGAGACATCTGAAGAAGAAATATGGACACGGGAAAGAAAAAGAGATTTAATATGGTGTAATTATGCAAAGGAGAAAGCAAATCTAACCAATACAAAAAGAGCAGTACCAAAGGTATTTGAAGGGGATTACAGGCAAAGGAATCCAGACACGGAAAACTTTACAATACAAAAAATAAGAAGACAAAGAGAACAAGTAAAAATGGAGATTAGTAATGGAGAAGTTAAAGAAATACAAAGTGAGGCTATAGAGTGCCTGCAATGTGAACAATTGAGTGTAGAAAGTCTTACTCAGATAGCACCACAGAAGGATAGAGCAATGGACATCCAAATTAAGGAGAAACCAGTAGAACAGGAAGGAATAGGTCATTTGTCATATGAAGATATTTTAGAGACTTTCACAGGAAACCAGTATAAACATTCCTTTGAAGCTGGACAGCAAGAGCATGAACAGGAAACTGTGGCAACTGACACAGTCAATGTTGAGGAGTAATAGGCCAGTGAGTTCCCATATGACAGAACAACAGATGACACAGGATGAAATTGAAGAGAATGTGCCACAGGAAGATGCTATAGAACTTTCTATAGAATGCCCGCAGGAAATGTCGAACAAAAATGTGTCTTCAGTTTAGAAGAAAATGATTTACTAGAAGAGGTGTTTGATTTTATAGAGATAGATAGTCATATTAAGATCAATGAAAGAAATAGACTGCAGAAGGTCAATAAAATCCCAAAAGTCAGAAGTTTGATAAAAGAGATGAACACAGTAATTAGGACTGTCCATAGAGACCCACACAATATAACAGAAGTAAACAGGATATATTACAGTGCAGCTAAATTAATAACAGATAAAATTCTACCACAAGAACAAAGGGTAGTAAGGGAAATGAAGGGGAGAAATCGAATACCATCATGACAGTATCAAATAGAGAAAACTATAAAGACAGGAAGTGTCACTGTTGGAAAACTATAGAAGAGGGAACAGAGCAACAAAAATACTTAGAAAGATAGATATGATAAAAGCAATGCACAGCATTATAACGGATCAGGATTTATCATGCACTATCGCAATTAACAAACTAAAAATCTCAGCATAGGTGGAAAAACGTAGAAGATACACAGATAAATGTAAAGGGAAAGTACAAAATAAGCAATTTACTGATGACCCAAAAAAGTTTAATAAAAAATTGAGAAACAAGGTAAAAGGAATTGAAAGACCACCCAAAAAAGAAGAAATAGATCTATTTTAGAGAATTACTTATGAAGATCCTGTGGAACATAAAAACAATGCTAAATGGATAGAAGAAGTAAAAGAAAGAATAAGAATTTTAAAGATACAGGATACGAAATGGGATGAAGTAAGAGCCAGAGAGATTGAAACAAAGTTAAGAAAAGCCTCTATTGAAAAACACCAGACCCAGATGCAGTACCTAATTTATGGTTAAAAGTATTACCATCTTTACATGAAGATTTAGCCATAAGTAAGTACTATTTATATGTGCATCCCAAACAGACACCAGCATGGTTAACAACAGGAAAAACAATGTTCCTACTTAAGAGTGAACATGCAAGCTATCCTAAAAATTATAGACCAATAACTTGCCTTCCGACGACATATAAACTATACATCGGAACTGATGCTAACAGAGTTTATAGTCATTTAGAAGAAAATTCAATCATGGCAATAGAAAAAAAGGGCAATAAAAGAAAGTCATATGGAACAAAGGATCATTTTTTGCTAAGTAAAGTCATACAGTGGAAATCTGTAAAAAGGGGAAGAATCTAAGTATGGCATGGATTGATCACAAAAAAGCATTTGACAGTATCCCATATTCATGGATGTCACCGCTGCTATTCTGTCTTGTCCTTAACGCATTAAACTGCATACTTAACAGTTTAGGCCATGGCTATAATTTTTCTCCTAGGAAACAACAAAGTGTAAAAACTTCTCGTCTTCTTTTTGTTGATGATTTAACATTGTATAGGACATCAGGGGAGGAACTGAAAGCACAACTGCAAGTAGTCAAAACTTTTTCAAATGATATAAAAATGTCATTTGGTCTTGACAAATGTGCAAAAGCAACCTTTAAAGCAGAAAAGCTTCAGTACCAAGAAATCAGCCTGAAACAGGAATGTGATATAAAAGAACTTGAGCAAGAGGGAATGCATAACTATTTGGGAATTGATGAAGGATCAACAATAAAACGTACAGATGTGAATAAAACCTAGTAAGAATTTTTTAGAAGACTAAAATTAATACGGAAAACAGCACCGACATCTAGGAACAAAGTCCAAGCTATAAACCAATTTGCTCTTCCTGTCATAACTTACAGTTTTGGAGTGACTGAATGCCCCCAAAAGGTGTTGGAATGCTTGGAAAGGAAAACAAGAAGGATGCTTCATGCTTATCAAATGATTTACAAATATCAGTGTATACCAAGATTATATATTCCCCATTCTGAAGGAGGTATGGGCCTCCTCAAAACTGATTACATGTACAGATCTGCAATCATAGGACAGCATATATATCTACTGACCTGACAAGACCTAAATGTAATGAAAGTTTTAAAACATAAGGAGTTCTAAGATGACTTCCCTGCATAGTTTAGCAGAAGCATATGGGTGTCAAGTGGGAATAGAAGTCAAACCAGAAGTAGACAAAAATCAGACAGCAAATAAATGTGCCATAAAACAAAAGAAAAAATATAAAGTGAAGGATCAGATGAGAAAGCAAGAAATGTGGAAAATGCATAAATTTAGTTGCAAGTATAGAAAACTCTTGGAATAACCTCATGTAGATTAGGACTGAATGCAGGAATGGTTAAGGAGAGGTAGATTTAAATCAAAAGACAATAGGCTAATATTGGTGGCCCAATATAGTGGACTGACTATGTACACATTGGTTTACAAAGTCCATTGAACATGTGAGAGAAACAGACAAATGTAGGTTTTGTAAAACAGAACTGGAGAAAGTTGCACATCTTATCACTGGTTGTGATATACTAATGACAGAAGGACTGTATACTGAAAGGCATAATAATGTGGAAAGACTGTTACTTTTGGGATTGTATAAAAGTTATAATATTGAATTAGCTGACAAACACTGGAAACATTTGCCACAAAGCTTTATAGAAAATTATGAAGTTTCTATCACATGAGATCACACATTACCAACAGTTCAAAAAATAGATGTGAGAAAACCTGATATAGTAGCCCATGAAAAGAGGACAAAAGTAGCACTGATCATTGACATTACTACACCCAGTGACTACAGTGTCTTAGACAAAGAGTGAAAAAAAGTCATAAAATATCAAGATTTGCAGGCAGAAAAGAGGGCAATGTAGAAGAAGGATACCCAGACAGTTGCAATAGTGGTAGGAGCAACGGGTCTTATAAAAAAAGAATTTACAATTGTACTTAGATATGTTATCGATACATGTAACTCTGTAGGAATTGCAAAAGGAGTCAATAAGAGGAACATTGTGGGTGCTGCAAAGAGCATTTCTGGCCAGCATCAAAGACTGAGGCAATATTAATTTCATTAACTTTAGTCATACATTGATTTAGGAAGGAGGTCCATTCCAGTCATGGTATTAGAAAAACAAAAGATTTTGAAAAATTAAAGAAAGTCTTACCACAGAGTGTAGACTACATGTACACTTAGTGTAATCTTTCTGAGTGACTAGAAAACATAAAAAAATGTAGTAGGGATGTTGTTGAATACAAATTGTGTACACTTAGTGTAGACATTAATGAATCTGGCCTTTTATTCTGACAGTTTTTAATAAAATATAAAGTTTGGCTTCATTCTCCATGGAGATCCTTTGGTTAGCAATGTATGGACTACTACACTGGCATTCCTAACAGCTGAAGTTTCCTATATAACATGAAAGTCATTACATAATTGAGATACCTAGCCAGTAACACTGGGCCTGGCCACAACTGCCACCTGCATCCACCATCTCAGCCTTTCAGTCAGTACTAAAAACCCACAACCACATAAAATATGCATGTAGTCTGGTGAAGGAAATGAGTTTTGTACAGTGATATATCTATGCACTGGTCCATCTGGTGATTCCCTCTAACCTTGCACATGAACAAAACACAAAACACTTAAACACCTTCATCTGAGGAAGCAGCTATGGCTTTAGCTGTGGAGAACAATCCACTCTTCTCTTGGACAGAAACATGAGTTGCTGATTCCCTTCCTATCTACTTCACCCTAGCAGAATGCTACTCCAGTGAATTTCAGGCATCACAGTCACTTGCGGCCAAGAAGACATTGTAATCTGGAAAACACAGAGATGCCAATCTGATATCCTTAGACTGGATTGTCTGAAAACGCTGTCTGCTCACTGATATCCTCTCCAAGAAAATCACAAGGAGAAAAAGGGAAGCGACACATTTTTGGAGACATACACCCACCCTGACTGTATTTGTGTTAATACCAAGAAAGCAGAAACAGCTCTTGTTCCATGAATATAAGAACTAAATGACATGTAGCTGCAGCCTTCATATCCTTACACTTTAGCACTTCCAGGAACATTTTTCAGGATATGCAGCTACATGCCTTCTTCAGATTAAGGAAACACATATATATAGGTGTGGTAAACTCTCACAGATCCTCCAATATTCAAGCATGGGCAAGGATAAAAAGTTGAGTAACTCAAGCAGCCACATGGCACAAAAGGATAAGGCCCTTATAGCGCCCCATAAAACTTGCATTTCATTAGCTGCAAGGGAGCTGAAGGAGCCACTGGGGGGATAAATGGGAGTGAGTAGACAATCTTGACTCGTGTATCCTGACGGGAGGGATGGAGCCTATGGTCACTGTAATACAGCAGAATTATGAACCCAGCAAGCTGCAGAAGGGGTGTGCTGCTTAGTTACAATGTTGCACATGCAAGGAAGTGCATCTTTACCTTACAAACACAGCAACCGCAGAGCATGCATGGCTGCACACGATGCTGTATGAAACTGCACCTTCCACCTCAGTCTCTTTACCTGCCATGAACTTGGGTCAGGATGAGCCCAGGGGAGGCTAAGGTGAGTCTGATAGATCCAGTGAAAAAGGAGAGGAGATGAACTGGTGCCAGCTGATGGTCAGCTGCAGGAAGGAAAAAGTAAGAGTTGTTTGATTCCTCCATGGCCAGGACACAATATACATGACTTTTGTATCAGAGACTCTTATTTAACATCCTGGCATAGTCATTGTATTGCATCTATGCTATAACTGTTCTCCTATTCCCATTTTTTAAAATGGAGACCATCACTTATCATTTGATGAAAAAGGGAAAAAAAGAAAAAAAGACAATGGAGACAATTATCTCAGATTATCAACTGAAAACTGTGCCCCCAGCTTCCATACAACAGTAAAAAGGTACATTAGGCATAACACCACAACATGATGATTGTGCCTCCAGCTTCTATACAACAGTGAAAAGGTGTATTAGCCATAACATTACAACATGATGATTGTGCTCCCAGATTCCATACAACAGTGAAAAGGTACATTAGCCATAACACTACAAAACGATGATTGTGTTCCCAGCTTCCATACAACAGTGAAAAGGTACATTAGCCATAACACTACAACACGATGATTGTGCCCCCAGATTCCATACAACAGTGAAAAGGTACATTAGCCATAACACCACAATATGATGATTGTGCCCCCAGCTTCCATACAACAGTGAAAAGGTACATTAGCCATAACCCTACAACACGATGGTTGTGCCCCCAGCTT
Source organism: Protopterus annectens (assembly GCF_019279795.1). Classification (NCBI taxonomy): domain Eukaryota; kingdom Metazoa; phylum Chordata; order Ceratodontiformes; family Protopteridae; genus Protopterus; species Protopterus annectens. Next base: position 669,100,152 of record NC_056748.1, on the reverse strand, counting down.
TCATACAACAGTGAAAAGGTGCATTAGCCATAACACCACAACACAATGATGATAATGTTTATTTTAAACATATTTTGACCTGATGATAATTTTAACTTGTTCAACATGATTGATGACAGATGAATGACTCACAGTTAATAAAAGTCATGATTATGCAGTCTATTAACTATGAAAATGATAACATTGACTAGACCTGCCATTAATAATGTTTCTTTATCTGTATCAAAAAGACAGTTATCCTTAGAAGAACGCATCTGTTCTTATTACATTCAAATGTTATCTGACTTACACAATTAATTTAAAGAATGGTCTCAAATATGACTACTTTACATAATTATATTAAGGAATGTAATCAAATATGACTATTTATAAACCCACAAAAGAAAAAAGCAGGAAAGAAAGAAAAATCACTCTTCGAGAAATTACATATCATAGTTTTAACTCTTAAGACCAGCAGCTTACAAAACCGATTGCCAGCACTCATTCTTTTGGGATCTTGCATTTTTATTAAGGACACATCTTTGAACTTAATGACACATTATTGTTTTCTCTTTAAACTACTGCTCTCCTATTCATACAATAGTGTATTAATTCTCTCTATATAGTTAAATGATAACTAAATTTGTATTTGTGTACTATATACCAGACTAGATTGTTGTTCCTTATGACATTCTTCATTAATTATTCCTCCAGTCTTAATTTGCCTGATGCAAGAATACATTATTCAAAGCAGATCTTAGGAAAAAAGATGAGAAAATCATGCAGTTCCCCACAAACGAAATACTGTAATAAATATAGATTATTTTGAATTTCAGAAAGACAGGGGCTGGAAATCTGACATCTAAGAAAATATTTTGTAAATGGATTATTTTATATGGAACTTTAATCAAGTCTTGAAAAAAATGCCTTTGTACTAAAATGAAAGAATGTCCATGCTTCATATAATAAGCAAGGAAAACTAGTCAGGTCTCTTACTGCTAGAATGTTCTCTCGCCAACCCCCAAAACCCACTGTACAATAATATGCAATATACAAATATATTTTGTTTTATAAATGAATACTGTCATGATCTGAAATCAGAACATCACACTGTCAATTCTATTTTCAAATTTACAGTTCAGTGACATACTGCTGTGAATGTACAAACTCAACATTGGTAACATTATGCACCCACTGTCATGAAACAGCTATCTGGTTTATTACAATTTATGCTGCAAAAACAAAAGTCCGGAATAATACAACAGACTGCAAACTTACTTTCCTGACAGATACTCTCTAATTCTGCAAACAGTCTTCTTATCCAGTGCACATGGAACTCAAAATATTTTTAGGTTATTCATTCAGAAAGATACATATCTGTACCAAACTCTTTGGGGTATATTTCATTCTTACTAATACGTGGCCATACGACAGATCCATCCTCAACCCTTTTTTCCCATGTTTGCACATGGGGCCAGGGTCTCACTTCAACAGTGACAATCATCACGAGCCAAGGTTTACACCACTGGGTGGCTAACCCTGCTGCGGAAGTTCATCCGTACCACTCACTCATGCACACGCTCACACCTATGGCCAGTTTAGTGTGTCCAATCCACCTACTGCATGTCTTTAGAACTATAGAATGTGGAAGGATACTGGAGCACCAGGAGGAAACCCACATGACTGCAGGAAGGACATGCAGACTCTGCACAGAAGGCACCCCAGCAGAGAATTGAACCGGAGAACCTCATATTGTGAGGGCACAGTGCTAACCGCTGCACCACCAATACTCTGAATCCCTTTACAGGAAGAAGAAAAATACCATGATTTTTGTATTACCTCATTTCACATGACTATGACTCACGGTTCATAAACATGATTTGGAAATTACATATTCTGCTTTGTGTGAAGTAATGAGAATGGGCACAGTAAGCCTTGAGATTCACATGTATGATGATGGGAAGCAACTCTGCATGACACACACACACATGAAAGGAACTGCGATATGATCTGCACAATGAAACAGCAAACCATAAGCCATACAATGAGATGGCACACACAATGTGAGCAACAAGACAGTGTTGGGGATGCTGCATTTCTGCTATACAAGTAGCTGCAGAGATGGATACTGATTTATATGGTGAGAGTAAAATAAATCACAGAGGACTTGGTAACCAATAATCTAAGTAGGTCAGTTGAAAAGATATGTACACAGAAATTGTAAGCATGCCACATAGCTCAGCAGAAATGTGTGCAGTTTCTTGAGATGGAATTTTCTGTAAAAGAGACAGATGATAAAAGAATATATATATATATATATATATATATATATATATATATATATATATATATATATATATATATATATATATATATATGTAGATATATATATATATATATCTGGGTCCTCTTCAGATGATCGATCTTTTAAAAGATCGACTTTCATATGGCTGAGACCATATGATCGACCTTTCAAAAGTTTGACCGATCTGAATGGAGATCTCCATACAGTGCGGAACGGGACGTTTCCCATTACCGCAATGTAATGCAACCTCGGAGTACGTATATTTAAGTAGCGGGGGGGGGTGAGGAGTGCAGGGGGGGGGCTTGCCCCCCTGCTAAACAGAGTTAGTGATTTTTTATTTTGTGTTATGGTGTTTACTTTACATGGTCGATGTTTCAAATGTTTGATCATATGGTCCCGGCCATATGAAAGTCGAGCATTTGAGCTGTCGATCATGTAAAGTAGACCCATATATATATATATATATGTATATATATATATATATATATATATATATATATATATATATATATATACAGGTCTACTTCAGTTGATCTAAAACTCATTTAACTGACACCCAACTAACCTAAATTTAAATTGACTGACAACTCATTTGACTGACTCCCATTTCACCGACATTTAAGACACAGACTCGTTGTGGGTTTTCCTTCACCTGTGACTAGCTTGTGATAAAAACAATTACTGTAACTTACAGTGTTGACTGTTGGAGTCTGATAGTCATGTAGAAAGTAGTGTTATATTGTTTCTAAATGTGGGTTTGTCTCTTTACATTTTTATGGGAAGTATCTAAAGTAATTTGGCAAATGTTTTGTGCGTTCCCTGCTGTAGTGGCTGCGTGTAGAGTACTGTAAGGCAAGTTAAAGGTATATGCCCATTTCCCCACTGTAGTGCGATCCTGGAGTTAGTATATATAATTGGGGGGGCACAACTCCCCACATTGGGGGGGGTGTAACCTCCCCACCTAGTTTGCTTGTACATATTCCCGTTTCTGTTAAGATGGTAAGTAAGTATTTTTGAAGTTCTGGAAAGGGTTAGTCATTGCTGTTCTAAGTGTGCTTGTCTATGGTTTAAGAGGTAGTATGTTGAAATTCAGCATTGTAAGCTGTTGGTGAAATGAGAGTCAGTCAAATGAAATTTAGGTCAGTTGGATGTTGGTCAAACGGGTGTAGGTCAAATGAGTTTTAGGTCAAGTGAAGTCGATTTATATAGATATATATATATATATATATATATATATATATATATATATATATATATTCTTTTATATTGTATTATAAACACACACAAAAATAATGAATAGCACAATGGCATAGCATAAATAGCAAGAGATGGACTGTCCAGCAAAGGTATGAAGCTATAACATGATGGCAAATAGCAAAATATACATGGTCTCCAGGAAATTCAGACCAACCAAGTTCTACATGAATAGACATTATGACTGTATGACTGTAGTGGCTGTCATCTACCCAATCACTGACATGCCTCCTTTGGGAACAGCTATAATATGTCAAACATGGCTCTCAAGCATGCCATGCAGATGTGAGAAATGGTGAAATGAATCACATTTGTGCAGGAGTACGAATCTCTGTGCTGTACAAAGTAATGCTGGGGGAGTTTATGTTACCGAAAAAAGGAGACTTTGGCATTGCACTGCACTGCTGCCAGCATGTATTGTACAGCAATACTGAGAGGTTCTACGTGTACAGAATAATAATAAAAGAGAAGCGTATTTCACAGGTATTGGGTCCCACAGCTACACAATCACTGATAACAATGTTGCTATGGGTTAGGATATAACAAACATTAAGTTGCCATCAGATCACAAGCTGGCATACAGATTACCTCTATCTCTCTTCTTCTTGCATGTAAGGTCTGTACCAGAAGTTACTATGGTACTACAGTAAGGAAGAAATATTTTTTAATAACCCACTATTTCCTGGAATGACTTTACCTGCTTTTGGTGAAAGAGGTACGCCATATCTTTATAGCATCTACCTTGGCAGGATCTGTCCATAGTTAGGGATTTGTCCCTCTAGGTCTCAGGAGCTGTCTGAAATATATAAGGATTTAACTGAATTATATCTAACCACATATAACAGCATTTATATGGTGTACAACTAGACAAACACTCACTTTATTTCTTAAGTGTGGATTAGAATAAATAATATATCATTTTCTGTTAACTTTCCTCAGTGTCTCTCTTTCAGCATTATTATTATTAATCTATATGTGGTAATTTTCACAAATTAGATTACATAACAGAAGATGGAGTTAACATTATGCAAGCAGGAGATGTGGTATGCCTAAGGCAGAATGTTTTCATTAGCTATGGAAATGTGACCAGGGAACACAAATTGTGTATCTGCTGCACAACTAGACAGACATTACCTAGTAGACAGAATGTTGCTTTGTATTTGCAGTACTGCTAGTCTTGGAATTGTGTGCACAGTACATTGGTGGGTCTGCTCAATACCTATGAACCCTTATATTCATTACTTGTTTCATTTCTGGTTATTTACATACAAAGAAAAATATACTGGAAAGCAGTGCTAATGGACTGGGAAAATATCTAGTGTTTAACTGTAATAAAATTATAACAAATATATACCATGAGATATATCTCATAAAATATCAAACATTTTGCTGTATATATACATAATCTCTTTTCAGTTTTATAGAATATTCATGGTTCTCTTTTTTTTTTTTTTTAGACAAATAATGTTAACAATTATGGATAAATTTTTATATGATTTATTTACACATTTACTAGTTCATTCTCTTCAGATTTGTTAACCACGGTAAAATATTTTGCCATATGGACTATTTTCAGACTGATAAATATTACACTTTGCTGTGAGGGAAAGATTAGTTTTCTTTTTATTTGTAGTATTACTTTATTGCCTTTTTCTATTTTGAATACTGTGATTTGTTTTATTTAACTTGTGCTTTACTTGTATTCTGCTTTTAACTGCATATTAAAACTTGAAAAGAGACCGCAGCTCTGTCTCTTGTGAGTCAGGCAGAAATTTTTCCCCACCCTCCTACCCGGTTACTGTAGTGTTCTTAAACACCATTGTCTTTCTAGTTGCCATTCCCTTATGTTAATTTGGCCATATATTTCATTTCCTCTCTGTTTTTACTGGCTTGTGTGAATAAGCATAAAATTATCATTTTCTGAAATCACTCCCCTTCAACTATTTAAATTTATTAGCCATCCTACTGTATTCCATAGTACCAGAATACAAAACTGACCACCGCCTTTCAATCTGTCTTGCTGTTTTAAAAATTTAAAAATAGTGACTCTCCACTAACACTTAACTTTTTAGAAAGGTAATACTTAAGTTACCTACTTTCACATCTAACTCCTCTAGCGCACACTGCAGTGTTTAGGATAAACATTTTTTTTCATCGTACCTTTAAGCATCCCTATGACTAGCACTTGCTTTAAAATCTGCTGAAAAGCACTAGGACATCTTAAACTGATACAAACACTCAACTCTCCTTGTTAATAAGGAGAAATTAATCATAGGCACTAAGCAGCCTATAACTGCAAAGTACCTTGCTAAGGTAAGGGAAAACAGCTCTTGTACTTTACAAAACAAAAAGCACCAAACCAGGCATGTCCAAGAGTTAGCTTCCGGTGATTTATTCTGTCCATCTGGGCATACTGGGGCAATGCAGCAATTGCCTCATGTACACAGACAACCCTCTCCTCCTACTACTCAACACTACAACCTGCGAGAGATGCACTTACAAATCCAAACTGGAAGCAAAGCTCTCTCTACCCAATATTGTGCTAGACACTCAAGAGTAGAAGCTTAACACCTGCACTACACCTCAAGCAACACATAGCCCACACCACCAACACCCACACATAACAACACTAAACCCACATATGTGGAGGCCCTTAACATTAACCTGCCCAAGCAACAAGGACCTCTGAAGCTGAAACACAAACACCAATCACAACCAAAGTGTCACATAGCTCGCAACACCAGTGTGCAACCCAACAGTATCCCCTAAGGCAAGACAACGCACCCAACACTTTAGTCATAGGTGACTCTATAGTCAGTCACACTGATGTCCCACTCACCAGGCTGAACAAGGAGAAAATTATAGTCAGCTGCATGTCAGGTGCCAGGATCCGCCACATAATGCATGCACTCAAATCACTCCACAACAAGTACAAATATGACTATGTCATTGTCCATGTTGGAGCGAATGATTTGAGATGTACCTCCCTGGACTACATGAATAGAGACATCGAAGAGCTCTCGGATCATGTGGCCCAGGCAGGTATGACCCCAGCCCTGAGTAGCATCCTGCCTTCGCCCAGAATGATACCACAGTATAAGTGCTCATCCTCCTCTCATCCTCCATACTTAATGCCTCAGTAGTACAATATGCTGATGATACCACCCTGACTTGTGCAGCACAACCATTAGATGACCTACACTCTCTGACTCAACAGTCCTTCTCCCAAGCCGAGAGTTGGTTCATTAACTCTCAGCTAATCCTGAATCCAAACAAAACAAAACTTCTCTTATTCAGCACAGGTAGATCCAGTCTCCCATATGATATCTTCACCATCATATCCAGTAACAAAATAACAATCAGCCCTACCTCCCACACTAAACTCTTAGGGGTAGAAATAGATTGCAACCTTAAATATGACATTCATATAGCCCAAACTATCAAAAAGGTTCATAAAAAACTCAGCCTCCTTTATCACAATAAAAATTTCTTACTAAACAAACTAAAGCCACCATAGCCAGAACACATCTGCTGCCTATCCTCCTCTATACATTTCCAATACTTACTAACCTCTGCAAAACCGACCTACACAAGCTAGAAACCTGCTATAACAAGATTGCTAGATTTGCAACTGAAACCCCATGTAAGACCCATCACTGTGTAGCTCTCAAGCAACTGGAGTGGCTTGAGCTACCTCAGCTATTGAAACTCAACCAATTGTCATTTGCACATAAAATTTACTACCAACCAACTAAAACTCCAGCTCTACAAAATTTAATTATATTTTATTCCACCACCAGAACCTTGAATCCAGCACCCAAAACCACCTAGAAATCATCAAACATAACAATGATGCAGGAAAATCTCTATTTAGTTATTCCCCAGCTAAAGCTTGGAACTCCTTACCTTACCACCTAACCTCCATCTCCTCCTCTACCCAATTCAAAATGCTTCTCAAAGCATAGTATATGAATTCCTGATTATGCTCCTGTGACTCCCAAGGATGAACATTGCCCAGCTACTCATCCCTCATCTAAACCTAATCTCAATTTAATTTTCATAGAGCAAATATTCCACCAAACATGTTTACTATAACTGAACCACCTACCTGAATATACAATAAAAACACTATACTTGTCAAATAACATTCAAAGCTTCTATGTAAAGTATTATACTGGCACTATGTACATATGTAACTATCTACTACGGTTCCTCATTGTGTTCTCATATATGAAAATATCTGCAAATGTTTTTCATTGTATTTTTGCTGTATGTCATATTTGCCAGCTATTTATCTACGCTATATAACATGATGATTCGTACTTTTTTGACCTGTGAAACTATGAACTGTGTAATATGTGATTTGTAATTGTTTGACCTGTGTAGAACTGTCTAAAATGTATCTGGAGCTTTTCTCCCCAGGCCTCCACTGAAAAAAGACCTGTGTCCAGTCGGACTTTCCCGGTAAACAAATGTCAAATAAATAAATAAAATAAAATAAATAAGGACAAAACAATTGACTTCAACAATTGGCTAAGCTTCTGGTGTCATTCAAAGGGGATCCAGTATCTGTCTGCCTGGGACGACATGATCGACAGACCACGATGCCTTGCCAGAGATGGTCTGCACCTGTCACCCCTGGGATTCAGGTTACTGACTAAGGCTCTTGCCACCCCTATAGTGCCTTTTTTAGGAAAAGTTCAAAAGACAAAACCACCACCGTAACAGGTACAAGCATGCAAAATCTGAAGGTAATGCTACTCAATGTTAGAAGTCTAAACCTCAAAATGCACTCTCTCTCAAGGCACTCCTAAAAATGGAGAACACTGAAATATGTATAATAACTGAGACCTGGTTCAAGGCTCTAGAGAGCACCCCTGCAATACCAGGCTACAATTCTTACCACACTTTTCGGCCACCAAACCAGGCCCGAAACACTAAAGGTGGAGGAGTGTCCATATTCACCAAGGATACTCAACACCAGGCTAGTTGCCCAACACAATGCGTCTGAAATTCTCCAGGTGCAATTCACACTAGGTAAGACTGCAATCCAAATTGTAGCTTGCTACAGATCCCCCACCATGCCCCAAGATTCTCACTATACCTTTCTAAACATACTGGAAAATATTAAGATACAAACAAACCTTAATACTGGGTGATTTCAACTACCCTGCCATTAACTGGGAAAACTACTCATGTACTAACACCTTTGCCAAACGGTTCTTGAAATTCATAATTTCCAATTCCCTGGATCAACTAATCCTTAGTCCCACCAGAGGCTCCAATATCCTAGACCTGGTCATTACCAACATGGTAAATCGATGCACCACACCTATGGTCACCCCCTCATTGGTCAGGTCTGACCATAAGCTAATCACACTTGACATCCACACCCCCCCACCCCCCAGTAAGGAAACCTCTGTAAAAAAAACTTCTCCAAAGCCAAATTCATGCTACTCAAGTCAGAAGTGACAAACTTCATGAAACCCATGCAGACAGGAACTGAAAGTCTGACTGCTGAATCCTACACTAAGGCACTGTACGAGCACATCCACTTGTGCATGAATCATGACATCCCCAATAGAACCAAGACGCTCTCCTCCAATAAAAGAAAGCAAATCTGGTGGTCCTTGCCATAAACAAACTTTACAAAAAAAGGAAGAAACTGTTGCACAAAAGAGGAAAATCCCAGGATGCAAAAAACTCCCTTACCAGCCTCAGTAAGAAGCTGAGATCCCTCATAAAATCCTCCAAAGCTAGTTATGAAAATAAAACTGCCAAAGATTCCAAAGACAATCACAAGACATTCTATAGTTATGTCAAGAATCTAAATGGCAATGCTCAGATATGCTCTGAGGTACGACACAATGGCATTAAATATACTGATCCCAAGGATATTGCCAATAACCTGGCAGATCGATTCAGTGCAAACTTCACCCCACTCTCACCCGCTAAAGGGGGAAAGATTGCTAAATTCCGGTAATAATGACCACACAGGAAAAAAATGCACTCTCCAAAGCTAAGAATACATCCATGGGACTAGACGACATCCCAGGCTGTGTACTGCATGAACTACAAAATGAACTGGCACCTCGCCTAAGTGTCATGTTTAATCATAGCCTCACCTCAGGCTTTGTGTCCACTGAATGGTACACAACTGCAGTTATACCACTCCACAAGGGGGGATCCACCTTGGATCCTGGGAACTACTGCCCCATCAGTCTAACAAGCCTGATCTGCAAGGCCATGGAACGCATCATCATGGAACTTGTAAACAAAGACATTGGCAACCTTCAAACACTGGACCCCATGCAGTTTGGGTTTGTGAATGGCTGATCTTGTCTCCTGAATCTGACTGACTTCCTCAAATCATTCTCCAGAGCCGTGGACAAGGGTAAGGTGGTCCACACAGCCTAGCTGGACCTCGCCAAGGCCTTCGACATCATCCCCCACTCTGGAATCATAGATAAACTTACTAAGTTGGGCATTAATCCCTACATCACTCGATGGATTGCCAAGTAGCTTACTGACAGATCCCACACTGTAAAAGTAGCCGACTCTAAATCCAGCTCTAGACAAGTGACGAGTGGAGTGGACTGAATGGAGTTCAGTCCTAGGTCTGCTCTTGTTTGACATATACTTCTCTGAAGTACAGGTCAACACTAAGGGACTCTGGCTAACAAAGTTCACAGATGACTGCAAACTGGGAGCCATTATTGAATCCCCAAATTATGTGGATATTCTACAAAAGGGCCTTACAGAAACAGATGCTTGGTGCCAGAGCCATGGGCTCAAGCTCAATGCCAAGAAATGCATAGTTATCCCCTTTGGGAAAAAAACATGTACCTGTGAATTACCACATAGGTGGCAGTACACTAAACACAGAAAGTGTGATAAGAGACTTAGGGACACAGGTGGACAGTGGTCTCACCTTCGATAACCACATCACCACAACAGTAAGGAAATCCTATGTGGCACACCTCATCACTAAGGGCTTTTCATCCAGAAAAAAGGAGGTCATTGTCCCACTGTACTCATCCCTCATTAGACCCATTATAGAATACAATGCCCAGTTTGGTATGTACCTCTCAAGACATCTACAACAACTGGAAAGGCCGCAGAAATACCTCACTAAAAGAATCACAGGCCTAAAGCAGATGCCCTATACTGACGGTCTAAAAAAACTCCAGTTATACTCTGTCGCATATCGTCTACTCCGAGGCGATCTCTGTTTAACATACAAGGCCATGTCAAACCCAGAGCTGTTGGACATGCTACATTTAAAGAAATCCCAATCCCTCCAAGACACACTCTCCAGGGATCTAAGCCTTGTCATCACAATGAAGAAGACATGCTGGAGGGATAGGTTCCTGACCCAGAGACTCCCCAGACTCTGGAACAGACTGCCTATACATGTCAAGCACAGCGCCTCTGGCCCTCTTCAAAAGGAACCTTGATGATTGAAAGGGAGATAGGAAATTCACCCCTGGGATCACATCAATCACCCTGCTAGACAGGGGTCCAGGGAAGTAAATACTGTTGGAAGAAATAGCCAGGGAATTGTTATGGCTGGGCTTGTATAGGCCCTAGGGCCGATAGCCTAGTACCAACCTATGAACCTAAAACAAATTATTTTGATAAAAAACAGAGTACATTGTTAAGAAAAGCAGGACATACAAGGTTTAGTTATATAAATGGATACAAGTTCCTGTAAAGATGCGGCATCTAACAAAGCTTATTCTATAAATGCATTGTAAGCAATATATGCAATTATTTTAAAATGATTTTGTCTTGTAATTATGTACATAGAGTTTAATAGCTACCATGATTTGAATGAAAACACGTTTCACTGCCCATCCCGCACACATTTGGGTGTTATGTTTTTGGTCATTGCATTCAATAATTTTACAGATTTGACAAAATAGTCTTTAACTATCTTTGTCACATATAAACAGTTGCTGATGTATTCACATACCATTGCCTTAAAAAGAGAGAGAGAGAGAAGAATATATATAATCTAGTAATCCTGGACTAAAATTTTACTTGGATTATAATAATAATCTTACAGTCGACATTGTCATACCCTTAACGAGGATAATCATTTTTATAGAATTGTCTAAACTGCTCAACATAACTCATGGAATAGTATACAATACTGAAAATAAATTAGCAGATTATATATAGATGGGAATAATGTGCCAGCCACTATCATTGCCATAAGGTAACAGTCGTGAAGGAGTAGAAATATACCACTATCGTCTAAGATACAATTTGCAAAAATAAATAAATGTTCATTTTTTAAGACTTGAGCAACAGTGTTACTATAGCATTATTTGTTTTCTGACAACAATAATGGATTGATGCAGCAGACTCACTTTAGTCACTGCTGAAAACATATAACCTTATGCAGGACATTATTCAGATTTTATTTATATACAAGATCAATGTCTCAGACATCAATAAAATAATATTTAGCCACATTTAGATAAACAATCGGCAAGCTCAGGCATACACAGCAAAAAAAAAATGCCACAGCTGTGTGCAGCTTACAATGTTGAAAGCAATCTCAAAATATTTTTGGGGTGCAATTAAAATTAAATAAAAAGAAAGTTATCCATATTACCACATTACATGAACTATAATAAAATGTGTATATAGGTTAACACAAAATAAATTGCAAATGAAAGATCATCTTCCAGGCATCTCACAAAGTCATAAAATATCAGGATCTATACACAGAAATGACGGCAATCTGGAAGAAAGATACTCAAACAGTTCCAATAGTAGTATGAGCAATGGATGTGATAAAAAAAATTATCTACAATTGTACTTCGGTATGTTGCCAATACATACTCCATATGAATTGCAGGAAGAGTCATTTCTGGGCTCATTGTGGATGCTGTGAAGAACACTTTTGGCTAACATCAAAGATGAAACAATACCAGTTACGCAAGCAACAATGCCTAACAGGGTGTGTGTTAATGTATAATTAACACACTCCCAGGACTGTTATGAGGCCCAGCGCTGCAGCAGGAGGGCGTCTACACCCCTGGAAGGGCATTAATTACGCATTGACACACACCCTGGAGGGCATTATTGCACTTAGAGAATGGGCTTGCTGTAAAATTGTTGTGTTTTACTTGTTAAATTACTATATTATTTTTTTACATATGTTTAATGTATTATAGTTCCTCTGCCTAATGTTTTAAACTTCCTGTAGTATATGCTAATGATGTTGGAGGAAGCATTTTACATAGGTTAGTACTAAGCTAACTGCCCTTGCAAGCCTAACCAATTATTCATTGTGAGACTCAAACCCTGCACCTTGTGTTTGTAAGGCAAACACCTTAACCATTAGGCCACCCTCCCAACATCAAAAATGCACATAATAAATAATATAGTGCTTAAAAAATAAAGTAAATAAAACACAACAATTTTACATAGAGCCCATTCTCTTTCTTTTTCATACACACATACACAGTTTATTCTGCTTTCCCACACATACATATACACACACAGTCTCCTCTGTGTTTATGCACACATTCACTCACACAAGATCGGTCTCAGTCTTTCTCAATCTCTCACACACACAATCTCTGCTGCTTTCATACAGGCATTCAGTCACACAACATCGCTTTCACTCTCTCTCTTACACACACAGTCTCCTCTGCTTTCATACAAGTATTCACACACACACGATTGCTCTTAACTCTCTCTCAGTCTCTCACACAGTTGCCCCTGGATTCAGTGATACACGATCAGTCTCACTGTCTCTCCAACTCTCTGGATCACACACACACACACACACACACACACACACACACACACAGTCTCTTAACGCTCTTTTTTTTTTTTTTTTTTACATTTTACGCTCACTGAACTGCTGAACCATTGCTTTATGAGTGTAAAATAATGGCAGTCATTACTTTTTTTTTAATTGTGCAATATACAGGAATTCAGATAAAGATGTTGTACACAAAATGTTCTCTGTTTCATTCTTGCATAGTGTTCTGTTGCTGCAGCACATAAGAGGGAATAACTGCTCCAGTCTTAACTAGCATCATTTTGCACAGTGCTCTTAGAAGTTTCCAGACATCACTGCAAGGCCAGTAGTGCTTGAAGTTTTGACTTTTGCTCTGTGTTTTGCAATAATGTGCAATGCTACAGGGATTATATGATAGTTCCTTAACACAAGGTTACATATTAATAGTAAGTTATTATAGCAGTTTAGAATCATAACCTACCTATGCAGACTAGACTGATACTTGTGTATCGACACAACTAAAGTGTCACATCACATAAAACTGCCTCTGTTTAAGCATCCATAACTTACAGTTGCACACAGCACTTCAAGTAGGCCCAGTATAAAGGTGTGATCAAACCACAGTGGCAGAAAGAAATGTTTACTAGAGTAATTGACAAGATAAACCAGCCATGCTAAGGGAATATAGTTCTGGAAGAAAAGTGCAGGTGTAACGAAATAAACTCTAAATCAAGATAGATCAGTGATTGCCTGTTCAGCTGTCATCCCGACAACCTCACCATGTTACTTGACTGCTCCAGTTAGTAACAGAGAAGATAATGAGGTCAAGATGAACCGAAATAGTGGTGCTGGCACACGTGGTAAACCGAGCTGTTGAGCTCATATTGGTTGATAACAGTTTATTAGCACATAATAATGTTAACAGTGACAAAGGCTCTGCTGACTGTTGGTGCTCATTACTCACTACTGTTACCTCAGTTTTCTCTTCCTACAACAATTAAGACTATCCTAGTCCTAATTCCCAAGTATAAAAAAACCTTGATTAATCAAAAAGCATCTCAGTAGCCATTGAGATCTTTGTTTCTTTTCCTCCTTGATTATTCTTGATTCTCGGTATAGACAATAGCCAAACATTGCAGCTTTTTGGGTTACGCCATAACAGACAGACAAGAAACAAGTAGCAACAGTCTGCCATTTGGGATGTGAAATTTGATCATATTTATGGAGAGATGTTTCTAGAAAAGTACAGCTCATACTACACACACACACCAGAAATATGAGTGGGCATATACCTCTGGTTTTTGGGAACATCTCTGTAATGTAAACTCTAATCTGAAGTCTGAATTTTACACATGTATCTGTGACTATAGTTGTACCGCTATTTTCACATTAAAAAAAGAGCAAGGTATAAATAATTAAATTTAAGTCATAAGCATGATGTATAAATAATACCTAGGCTTTTAGTCAGTAATGATGGCTTTTCTCGGACTGAAAAAAAAAAAAACAGTTGTACTTAAAATATTTTTAGAGGGGAACTGCTTTAAAGAAAATTACTTGATAAGATGTACTTTAAATTATTACTTGACAGAACATCAATGGTTCTTCAGACTAAACGCATTCATCACCCTTTAAAAGGGGAACACATTTCAGCCAAAATATGCTGTGATTTTGGCTTTTTGCAAATCTTTATTTAAAGATGTTGTTTTTGCTTTGTAGGCTGTTGTGATATTGCTAAGGAGCTTGTTCACAAGCAGATATCTGCATGTTTGTTTGTCTTTTTGGCTTTTCCTGGTTAGGGTTGCCACAGCAGAACTCCGGTCCACTAATGACTGGCAGTAGATTTTTATGGTGCCTAGTTGCCAGCCCAACACCCAACCTTCAGCAAAGGCATGCCCATTCATGCATGTCTTTCGGAGGCCACTCAACAGTGGGGAGGACATGCAGACTCCACACAGAAGGCACTCCAGCTGGGAATTGAACAGGAGAACCTCTTGCTGTGAGGTAACAACACTACCGCTGTAGCACCACGGCTCAAGCAGATACCTGTAAGTGAAGAAATGAAATGTCATTTTTGGCATGATACAATAAATAATGTGAGCCAAGTTGTAGTTTTATTTTATGCAGGACTTGCAGGGCACAATATTTGTATGAAGTGTGTGTGTGACTGACATATGACAGATTACAGCTATCTATTCTTTTTTTTTACATGTCAGATAATATTTAAACTTGCCCATGTGTGACAGCCTCAGTGAAATGTGTTTAAAACTTCCAAATGGCTCCAGCTGCAATAATAATTACTAAGAGTTCTGCTGATTCTCTGAATAGTAAGCAATCTGTCCTAGTTGGAAAGCTTATTGTTGACAAAAAGTCCAACTAAAGGTTAAGCACTCACTGCTTTGTCACATACATAATTGTGTAATCCAGTTGTTTACTTGTTAAATGCTGAATCATATTTTGTTCACAGAGTTAAGAACTTGTGGGATTTTAGAAAGAATGATGCCACAAGAAAATCCAAAAGAATATTTGTGAAATTTAAAAGTCGTTACATGATTTCAGATGTCAGTTCTCACATAATATTATAACACCGCCTAATATTAAACTGGGTAATTTAAAAAGAGTGATCGTTCACACAGGACAATTTCAGATTTCTTCACTAATATGTCAGTAGGTAACTGTAGCATTTTTCTATTTCAAGGAAGCAAGCTAGAATCACTGTACATTTCAGACAATAATCATGTAATAAAAATATTTTTATTTTATTATTTTTTACCCATTACAGACTCTTGATTCTGTCACCTGAAAGTGTAGGAGAATAGTAATAGTAAAACATGGGTCACAGCAAGACTGCTATGGTCAGGTGGAATATTTTCTTGCATGATTTTGATAGGTAAAGCTGTCACAACAATGGTTAAGACAAGCACACAAAAAGCATGCACACTGCTAAATTGAAGAGCATTCAACAGCTACTAGAGAATTACACCTAACAATAACACTAAGATAAACTTTATTGGCTTTACTAATTATTCTGAGACCCTGCATATTTGATTGCCTATCTCAGACGTTGGAAAGTAAAACTACTTCTTTCCTGAAACGTCATTATTTGCTATGAATTCCTCAAATCACCAAGGGCCACTTCTAATACCCAACTAAAAAAAATATGTCTATTACTACATTTCTAGAATGCCATTTTAAGTGGGTCAGCAAGTAGCATGCTTGCCCCCATGCTGGAAAACTACAAGGTTGTGGGTTCTTTTCTAACTGCAAGTGATTGGAGTGTTAGGGATGTGTTGCTCTCTGGAGCATGCTGTCCTTCAGGTGAGATGCTAATGGAAGGTCCCATATGCATGAGCTGGTAGTAGCCCATGGCACCTATTGAAAAGGGTAAGGGGAAATTCTCTGATGCCCTGGCCATATTCCCACTAGTAGTTTAAATACCACCTCAGTCTCCCCTGAGAAGAATCAAGTAGCCTAGAGGGACTGTGTCAACAAAGAATAAATAAATAAACAGACCGAATACCTCACAATAGTGATCAACTGCATTCTACAAAGTTTTTATCAACTTGAGCAGTCTACAAAAAGGGTAAAAATGAGAAAAATTTGGAATGTTTTGCAAAGGAAAAAAGACATGAGATGAATGTAACTCAACCAGCTCACATGAAAGATGTGCAACCCACAATGGATCATTAATTTAAAAATCCATGTAGACAGTAGTGGTGTTATGACAGAAAAATAGATTATAACTATGACAAGTGTTTATTTCCTCACTTTTGTATGTGGTCTTGTAAAAGGTATTTGCTAATGAAACATGTCAAGTTTGTTTCTGACAGCAGTTGTTATATTCCGGCAGCAATTTATGAGATGAGAGTGTCAGATAGATATGTATCATGAGGAAGATGTATTTTTGGAAAGGTAGTTTAATATGAATTCATAATCTGTTTTCACTAAATCATGATTATCTTGTAATGTTTGCCTCATGGTCAGGCATATGAACATAAACTATAATTCTTTATTGTCACATATACCTAGTTTAATACTGATCAACAAAGTTTATTTCTCAACATGTTACATGAATGGCTGAATTTACTTTCAGAAGTGTCAGACCAAACCCATTTTTCCAGAAATCATCCACTTTACATGTAAATTCCTTGGTGGACTTCATAGTACATGCAACCTAGGGTTTACGGGTATGGATCCAGAGATAAACAGGCCTTCATTCTGGCTTTCTCTTATTATTAGCTTGAGCAGTCTGGGCTATGGATTTGTAAACCATGCCCCCCTCCCCCATTAGAATATATTACTCCAGGTTTGCCTTCAGAAGGCATCTCCAGAAGAACTGAACTATATTTTCCCATTTCTGGTGTTGGTGTTTCTACTTCATTTCATTTACAAAGTGAATATAGTAATCTGGCAAAGTAATGAATGAATATAAATCATTACATATGATACAAAGTACTAAGGCATATACTGCTAATTAAATAAGAATTTTTATCAGCATCCTATAACAAATATAGAAAAACATTAGGATTGGGTATCTATTATTTTACTTGTTTTGGTTTTTCTGATGTACAGCTGAATGGTATTTTAGGGGTTCCGAGTAGCCGGTGAAGTGGAATATGTTTGTTAATGAGCTTTATCCTGTCATCTAAGTTTGGATTCCTTCATCCAAAATTTGTCTGCTGTGTAACCCTGGGCATTTTTTTAAAAATGCGGTGTTCCTGGACTGAGACTGAAAAATGTCCACATTGAGCAGCTCTCTACCACAGTTAACAAATAAACAAAGCACTGCTCAGCATCTTTAATAGATTTATGTGGACAGTGATTTGTAATGAAAAAGCATGTGAGGAAACTGTGCAAGTAGGATTTGATGATATAGATCACAAATGTCCATGATCTAGCAATAGATATGGGCACAGCATGGGGAAATGCGTAATTTACTCTCCTTGAGATGAATGAAAGAGTCTGTATATCAGTTTAGTGCTTTATTTCTACAATGTTTAAGAAGTCAGTAAAAATAAATTTCAAATGTAGAGAAAAACATTTATTTGTACAGGAGAATCCCTCTCTGTTACCGAGATGTTGTGAGGTAGTGCTTGAAAAAAGGTAATGGGAAAAGGGGCAAATTCCTTCATTTTATTCACCTCTCTATTCTAAAGCAGTTCTCAGGTGCTGCTTGAAAAAACAATGGCAGCCAAACATGCAGGCTGCAGAGTGAAAACACCTCCTGGATAGAAAGAATAAATATAAAACATAAGAAAATGGAAGCTGTTAAAAGTTTTATCTAAGCTAAAAATGGAAACCGACTGTTCTATCTAAATAAAAGCAATTCAGTGCATGAATGAGTCATTTCCTTGGATGGATTTGAAAGTCAAGTAAGTGTTTTACCCATGGATCTGAGTAAATAAAGGAAGATGCTGCCTTTAGGATTAAGAGCATTCATGGCCAATCTATCAACATTTGTGACTGACCTGGGACTTAGCAGTCAAGGATCTAGTATAACTGATAATTCTGTTCCCTTCAGTGGCACAGTATTGTTTAATAAAAAGGTGTCTAACCATGTTAAAGGTATACTTTGAATGAATTCACTGCACTAAATACTGCCATATACTGAATTAGTAACTAAAAGGGGAAAAATAAGCAGGGAGATGTTCCCTTTCTCTAGCATCTTACATCTCCTACAACTATTTGCTGTAATTAATTTGGAATTAACAGTTGACTGCTGTATTGTACTGCTTAGTACTTACAACATGAGTATGTTAAACCATTTCAGAAATCCTTGTTTGATTCTTCTACTGGGAACTCCTGGTTTAAAACAATATGTTCATGTTCATGTAATTCCAACAATAGAATAAACTGAGTGTTGATGTGGCCCTTATGAGGCATCGTTCCAGGAGTCTTTTTAGAGATCTCATTGTGTAAGACTGGCAGTAAACATTGAAATGCCAAGGTTCTGGTCATTAGCAACACTCACTGAAACAGTATTCAAAGCTAAATGCAAAGCTTCAATGCTGTACTTAAATTAAACTAATGATGAATGAGTCACCTCTGGTTATATGTGGATATTGCTTCAGAAAAGTATGCATACATCCAAGACATTTAATAATAATGCTGTATATATTAAAATAATATAAAATGATAAATGACAAGTGTATCTTCTGATTAAGTTCTTTATTTATTTATTTATTTATTTATTTACATTTGTTGACCAGAAGAGTCCGACTGGACACAGGTCCATTTTCAGCGGAGGCCCGGGGAGAAAAGATCCATATTAAGTGCTACTGACATTATACAATTCGAGAAAAATAGCATTTAAAAATTATAGACATTAATCCAACTGAAGGACATAATACAAGAATAAAACATAGTTGGAAAACAGCTGTAGAACATAGTACAATTTTAAAACATGGTGACAGATGCTGAACATGGTTACAAATGTAGATGTGATTCATCAGTGGACAACTGAAACAATTTGTTTTTGAGGTACATAACAGCCATTAGCACTTGTTGACACAAGAAGTTAGTACTATATGGTAAAAGGCTTGCTAAAAGTAGGTAGTTGGGGGGGGGGGCAGAGAGAGGTAGTGAGTGGGTGGAGTGGGTGATATTAGAGGGGGGTTGCAAGGGCATATCCAGCAAGTTTTTAAGTGTGATTTTGGTAAGGATTTGAAGTGGGTGCCAGAAGTTACAGAGGTAACTGAGGGTGGGAAGGAGTTCCATAATTTGGCTATAGTGCAGGAGAATAATGCTTCTCCAGCAGAGTTATTGGCTCTTGTGACCTGTAGGAGGTTTTTGTTGCTGTTTAGTTGTCTGGTGGTTAGGTAGGGTTGGAGTAGATTCTGAAGGGATGGGACTTTTAGTCTATTGTCTATAGTCTATGCTTATTAGTTTGCGGGTGAGTGCAAGTTGGTACCATTGAAGGAGGTGAGGGAGCTCTAGCCAGCCTAATTCCGCCAGTGAGAGACAGTGGTGAGTATGGTAGGAAGCTCCTGGGGCGCATTTGGCGATTTTGTTGTAGCAGGTTTCGAGCTTATTTAGGTTGCATTGTCTTAGGTTACTAAATATTGGAGAGGCATAAAGTAGGGTTGAGATAAGGTGAGAATTTGCTACTGAAATCTTTGCTGCTTTGGTAAGTAGTTGCTGATTTCTATATAATGCTTCTAGTTTTTTGTGCACTTTTTTAATGGTCATGGATATGTGAATGTCAAAGTTTAGTTTATTGTCTATTTCCACTCCTAGTAATTTGGTGTGTTCTGTAGGATGGATAGTGGTGTTGTCTTTTGCTGTGATGTTAAAGTGAGAGTTGTCTTAGGTAAGTTTGGTGGGTTGGAAGATTAGTAATTTAGTTTTGTTTGGGTTGAGTATTAGTTGGGCATCAGATAACCAAGTTTCAACAGAGGAAAATGCCTCCTGTGTGGCTTTTTGCAGTTCGGGTAGGGAGTGGGCTGTGCAGATGATGGTTGAGTCATCCGTGTATTGTATGAGTGTGCCATGTGTGGTGGCCGAGGCTAGATTATTGGTGAAAATAGAGAAGAGTAGGGGTCCAAGGATAGACCCTTGGGGAACCCCTATGGAGAGTGGCAGTTGGGGGGAATAGGTCGTCGTGTCATACAATGGACTGTTGGTGGTCAGATAGGTAACTTTGAAACCAGTTGGTGACTGATTGAGAGAAGGATAGGTTATTGAGAAGAGAGATGAGTTGTTTGTGTGGTACTATGTTAAAAGCTTTAGAAAGGTCTAGGAAAGTAGCTGAAGAGAGATAACCAGCATTTTTATTTTGTAAGATAGTGTTAGTGAAAGAGAGTAAGGCAATGGTGGTGCTATCGTTAGGTCGGAAACCATGTTGTGTGTTGGAGAGGAGGTTGTTAGCAAGGAGGTGATCTGAAACCTGAGAATGGATGCATCTCTCTAGTATTTTGGAGAGTGGTGAGAGAATAGCTATGGGGGTGGTTAATGGTTAGATCTGAGGAGGGGCTGCCTTTGTGTAGGGGAATTATGTGTGATACTTCCATAGTGTGGGAACGTAACTTTCTGACAGAGATCTGTTAATCAAGAGGGATACTGGGTAGGCTAGAGTATCAGCTGCGCGTTGTAGGTATTCACTTGGGAGGTTGTCTGCTGCTAATTTGGTGGGTTTAAGTTTAGTTAACAGTTGTTTTATTTTGGAGGTAGGAACAGGAGAGAATGAGAAGCTAGTGGGGAGATTGCTAGTTGAAGCTGATGGTGTGGGTTTGGGGGTATTGTTTTGTCTAGCTAGTGAAAGTACAGTTTGTGTGAAGTGTATGTTGAAAGAGGTAGCAATATTTTTGGAGGAGTGAGTTATGTTAGGAGTGGGGGTACTTACTTTATCTGGGTGGAGGATGGAGTTTATTGAGGACCAGAATTGTTTGGGGTTATGTTGGGAGGACGTAAGTGCAGACTGGTAGTATTGGATTTTGTCCTGTTTTATTAGCTTTTTGACTCTACTGTGCAGTTCTAGGAATTTCTGTCTAGTAGAGGGGTTTTAGTTTTGCGCCAGTGCTCTCAGTCTTTGACCCTGTTTTTCATTTCAGACTTAGACTTAGACTCAGACTTCAGGTTTTAGCAAGTTCTGCATTCAGCAGACAGATGTCAGGGTTTACCCCTCTACCATCTGCAGACTGCTTGTACTTTTGTACCCTTTGGGCAGATAATAACCATATGCCCACTCCCATTCTAACATCCTCTGTGTCTCTCTCCATGTCACTGTAAACATGTTTTGGCCTGAGGTCCATGCTTTACCCTGGACATTGTCACGAAGCTGCACAACAGTTCCAGAATACTGCAACCTTCAGAATGGATGAAAAAACAGTGGCTTTTAGCTAGACTATTCTATCATGCCTGCTGGCCACTTATATCAACGGCCATTTAATGAACGTGAATTTCCCTTAATGAGTTTGTAAACGAAGAGTCTGTACTACTGTGATATTGCAATGCAGATATCATTTTGCTATACTAGATTTTTTTAGTCAGATCTATTAAATTCCATTTCTATTTTGTGGAAATTGGGTTTGTTTAACCATAAGACTTTCAAAGGCCTTTTTCAAGTCATTCACAATAGTTTAAGTTGGATGTCTAACTCTAGCATTAACAGAATATGACAAGATTCAAAAGTTTTGATAAAACAGGTTCACCTGAACACTTAATTTGACTGTTTAGTTAATGCTATGAAAGAAACAGACTTTCAAAATATAAATATAATCCATTTTTGCTGCTGCGTTAATTATATCTCATTTAGGGGTAAAAATAAAGTGAGTTCAATGCTACAGAACAAGGGCATATTTGTACTGAACTGCTGCACAGCAATCTCTGGTCCTGTTCAGTCTTAAGAACTTTATTTGTAAACAACTGAAAGGACCATTCATTACCTTCATTAAAAGGCAATCACGTTTTTTTCCTTCATATTTCTGTGGACGGTTACTCATACAGTGACAGTTTGATCTAGTATGAATTTCTCCAACATTTCTTATGGCAATAAGCACAAACTTTTTCAGTGATATGTGGAAAAACTAACTTTCTAATACCCACAAATACTGAATTCTTTTAGCAACTTGTGCACATCGAATTCTAACCTCGTCTTCAGATTGAAATATAGTTTTACATTAGGCTTGCTTATCCACATGTGTTTGGTTATCTGATTCTGAGCATTTAGTCTCCCACTGATCGCCATGATGTTGAATGATAGCCAGGAAAACTGTAAGCTTATTATATGAAAAATATTACTTTATGACATAAAATGATAAACTTTTTTCAGAAAGTAAGATAGTGTTAGTGAAAAAGTGTAAGGCAATGGTGGTGCTATCGTTAGGTCGGAAACCATGTTGTGTGTTTGAGAGGAGGTTGTTAGCAAGGAGGTGATCTGAAACCTGAGAATGGATGCATCTCTCTAGTATTTTGGAGAGTGGTGAGAGAATAGCTATGGGGTGGTTAATGGTTAGATCTGAGGAGGGGCCGCCTTTGTGTAGGGGAATTATGTGTGATACTTCCATAGTGTGGGAACGTAACTTTCTGACAGAGATCTGTTAATCAAGAGGGATACTGGGTAGGCTACAGTATCAGCTGCGCGTTGTAGGTATTCACTTGGGAGGTTGTCTGCTGCTAATTTGGTGGGTTTAAGTTTAGTTAACAGTTGTTTTATTTTGGAGGTAGGAACAGGAGAGAATGAGAAGCTAGTGGGGAGATTGCTAGTTGAAGCTGATGGTGTGGGTTTGGGGGGATTGTTTTGTCTAGCTAGTGAAAGTACAGTTTGTGTGAAGTGTATGTTGAAAGAGGTAGCAATATTTTTGGAGGAGTGAGTTATGTTAGTAGTGGGGGTACTTACTTTACCTGGGTGGAGGATGGAGTTTATTGAGGACCAGAATTGTTTGGGGTTATGTTGGGAGGACGTAAGTGCAGACTGGTAGTATTGGATTTTGTCCTGTTTTATTAGCTTTTTGACTCTACTGTGCAGTTCTAGGAATTTCTGTCTAGTAGAGGGGTTTTAGTTTTGCGCCAGTGCTCTCAGTCTTTGACCCTGTTTTTCATTTCAGACTTAGACTTAGACTCAGACTTCAGGTTTTAGCAAGTTCTGCATTCAGCAGACAGATGTCAGGGTTTACCCCTCTACCATCTGTAGACTGCTTGTACTTTTGTACCCTTTGGGCAGATAATGACCATATGCCCACTCCCATTCTAACATCCTCTGTGTCTCTCTCCATGTCACTGTAAACATGTTTTGGCCTGAGGTCCATGCTTTACCCTGGACATTGTCAAGAAGCTGCACAACAGTTCCAGAATACTGCAACCTTCAGAATGGATGAAAAAACAGTGGCTTTTAGCTAGACTATTCTATCATGCCTGCTGGCCACTTATATCAACGGCCATTTAATGAACGTGAATTTCCCTTAATGAGTTTGTAAATGAAGAGTCTGTACTACTGTGATATTGCAATGCAGATATCATTTTGCTATACTAGATTTTTTTTAGTGAGATCTATTAAATTCCATTTCTATTTTGTGGAAATTTGGTTTGTTAACCATAAGACTTTCAAAGGCCTTTTTCAAGTAATTCACAATAGTTTAAGTTGGATGTCTAACTCTAGCATTAACAGAATATGACAAGATTCAAATGTTTTGATAAAACAGGTTCACCTGAACACTTAATTTGACTGTTTAGTTAATGCTATGAAAGAAATAGACTTTCAAAATATAAATATAATCCATTTTTACTGCTGCATTAATTATATCTCATTTAGGGGTAAAAATAAAGTGAGTTCAATGCTACAGAACAAGGGCATATTTGTACTGAACTGCTGCACAGCAATCTCTGGTCCTGTTCAGTCTTAAGAACTTTATATGTAAACAACTGAAAGGACCATTCATTACCTTCATTAAAAGGCAATCATGTGTTTTCCTTCATATTTCTGTGGACGGTTACTCATACAGTGACAGTTTGATCTAGTATGAATTTCTCCAACATTTCTTATGGCAATAAGCACAAACTTTTTCAGTGATATGTGGAAAAACTAACTTTCTAATACCCACAAATACTGAATTCTTTTAGCAACTTGTGCACATCGAATTCTAACCTCGTCTTCAGATTGAAATATAGTTTTACATTAGGCTTGCTTATCCACATGTGTTTGGTTATCTGATTCTGAGCATTTAGTCTCCCACTGATCGCCATGATGTTGAATGATAGCCAGGAAAACCGTAAGCTTATTATATGAAAAATATTACTTTATGACATAAAATGATGACATTTCTTCTTCTTCCTTACAACTTAATTATTGAAATCCTTACCAGCTAATTATAGGATCACTGCATTTTTCTTTGATTGACCAATGAGAAATTGCCAAAAATGAAGATTTTTATAATGGCTTAGAATAAAAATGTGATTAAGAACTTCAGTTTTGGATGGGAGCTTGTCGGACATTTTTGTGAATGTTGCTAGAGTGAAAGAAAAGTGCTAAACCAACTTTTTGCAATGGTGGAGTTTATATGTTTTTCACTGCTATGTGACCTTGGTGTAGGGATATATAAATCTGGGGGTGAAGTCTTTTCTCATGGGGGTGCAGGGGGCTTGCTATTCTGTAAAAAAACATCTCCGAGGTTAGGGGAAAGTTGTTTTGGTGGGATTTTTTTTCCAGAAAATTCACTTTTGGTTAAAGTGACCAGTGCACATTTCCATTTGGACGCATAGCTGGATATTTAAAATTTGTTGAAACTCTGGAAAGAAATTTCTGATTTTCTGCAGTTAAATAGCAAACAAACCTCATATAAATGCCTAATACATTTAATAGAAGATGATGCCATTATTTCATTAATGAAGTAGATATATAAAAGTTGGTTTAATAGTACAATTCCAGAATGTTTGATGGTCAAAATCCCATAAGGAATGATAACAGAATAAATTTAAAATACTTCTAATGCATACAAGTTGTATTTATGTAAGAGTATAGATTTGAAGTGGTTCAGCTTATTATGTTAAATGAAAGATCAGCGCTGAAGAAGGTTTGTGGAATAGTAGCAGTAACTCTATGCAATACGACATTATGATATGATGGGTGGTATTCATTATAACATTTATCCCAGATGGCATTCTCAGAAATCTGTACCTGCAAAAAGGAGTACTGAAAGTGGTTAACAATGAAGATTTTTAGTCAAGCAAAATTTGCCAAAATGAACTTTTTGCATCCAAGACAGAAAAAACAGTGTCATTTGGCATTAAGAGCAGCAACTTCTTCAACTGTACGCATTGGATGATGAGGTCATTTTAGTGCTATTTTTAAATCTTGTGGATCGATACAGATTCTGTTATCATCTGAGCTTTTCTTATGAACTACCACCATGGAAGATACCCATTCAGTAGGGGTAGAAGAACCTACTTGCCAAATTACACCATGCCACACCATTTTGTCTAGCTTGGCTTTGACTATGTTCTGCATAGCAACTGGAACTTTCCAGGCTGGTCTGACAACTGGGCTGACTTCTGGGTCTAACTTCATGGAGTACACAACTGAGAGTTTGCCTAATTTGTCTTTGAAAAGATAAGCATAGGTAGAAAAAATAGTCTGGGCAAAAGTAGAACAGTTATCTTTTAACCTTACATGGTGGACTCCTTTATTAAATGAAAGTAGTCCCATTTTCAAACTGTCTCAGAGGCCTAATAATAACGGCACGTGCTTTTTTGACTATGTAAAATTGCAAGTCATAGCTGCTCCCAGGACAGTAACATGAAAGCACTACTGAGCTTTCAGTTTGAATTTCTTCATCACCATTA
The DNA here is from genome assembly GCF_019279795.1 of Protopterus annectens. Taxonomy (NCBI): domain Eukaryota; kingdom Metazoa; phylum Chordata; order Ceratodontiformes; family Protopteridae; genus Protopterus; species Protopterus annectens. The sequence continues at coordinate 669,073,579 of NC_056748.1, read as the reverse complement.
GCACAAGCTTTGCACACTTTAACAAATCAAGCGTCTCACCAGCACATACTCTACCAAATGTTTCTGCTAACCTAACATTGCACTTTGAACCTGAATCAGCTTTGAGCTCTATGTGTCTCCCATTAATCCGAACAGTGCAACATACCTCATTCTTTATCCACAAATCTACTGCATTGACTGATCCATTAAGCACAGACACACCATCAGCATAAAAAGTAATGACACAACTTTCTAATTGATCAACTTGTCTCCTTGAATGTTCTCTTTTAATAAAAGAACCTGCCTTGTTTGATTTACAAAACCTTTTGAAATGATTTCACTTATTGCATTTGTGGCACTGCTGACCAAAAGCTAAGCACTTTTACCTTTTAGACTTATGACTGCCACCACAATTATGACAGTTGACTATGAGGCTAGGTGAGGGCACATGCTTTGAATTTGCTGACTCACCCTTGTGCTTCACTGAGACTGTGCATGCCCTGGAATTTACTAGAAAGCTACAGGGTTTCCCAGGGATTGTTACAGGACCTGCAGCAGCCCCCATGTGCTTGGACCTGTTTCTTTTAACCACATGCTGCATACTATCAACATTGGCCTTAGAAGATACTGGAAACATGCATCTTTCAATTGCAAGCATATTTGTATGCTTTTCTGTGCGCTCATGTATCTGACAAATCTCTATGGCCTTATTCAAAGATAAATCACTGTCTCAAAGCAAAATCTTTCTCACAGCATCATCTTTAATACCACACATAAGTCTGTCTTTTATCAGCTCATCCCTTAAATCACCAAATCTGCACATTTTAGCTTTGTTTCACAAGTCAGCTATATATGCTGCAAACGTTTCACAGGGTTTTTGATCCCTTGTGTAAAATAATTGCCTTTCCATTGTAATATTCATTTGGGGGTTACACATTTCTCTAAATTTACATTTTATGCACTCTGGGTCTTCCCTTGTTTCAGCCGATACCACTATATGGTGGTCTTCTCCCTCCCCTGCATACTCAGCAGGTGCATACACAAATGAAATATCCCTATTTATGTATTTTGAACCAGCTAATGTACATCTTTGTCACAAAATTCTGCTTGTATGAAAATATCATACTTTTGCTCAAACACTCTCCAATTCTCTACAATATTATTATCAAATATAAGTGGAGCTGGTCTGAGAAAGCATTCTGCCATGCCAACAAATTATGCTTAAACACACTGCAAAATGGCCCCTTGTAAATATGATTGAATATGCACATACACCAGGTGCTTGAAATAACATTCAAATGCACAATAAACTCTTTGAAATGCTGTACTTGGTGAAATATGCTTTGAAATGGCTGTATTTTGTGAAATAACTGTACTGTAATACTGCACAAACTTATGAACTCTTTGCAACTTCGGATATTTTGAATAGCTTTAATTAATGTGAAAAGTAGCATACTGCAAAGAAATGGGGTCATTTTCCCTGTTTTATATATTTTATGTAATTTGAACATTGTTTCAAACATTTTCATAACTATTTTGAATATTTTTATGAATATATCATACTGTCATATATTTTGTTTAACTAGAAATTCATTTTGAGCATTCTGAGTGCTTTGATTTATATTTTTGAGTAAGAAATCATTTAAGCAAGTTTTAGTACTTGAAATTCATTTTTGAGCTGTTTTGTAAGTTGTACATGCAGTAGGAATGATCCATTCCTCTATATTCCTCCACCATTAACTGACCACCTCTTGGTCTTGATTCTGAATCCCATTCTAAGATATACAGGATGAATAGGTAGGGTAGTTCATTTATACGCTTTATTATATAAAAATACATCAGGATGGATAGCAGCACAATAAAATACAAGCGGACTGATTAACTGACAGACTAACACATACATGCATGCTTACATCTCAAAAGCTCTCTACAAAAAAGCAGTATGGCTCATACATGCTTAGTATTTATACTCGTGCAAGCCCATGGAAAGCTTTTACATATGCACTCTGATCTACAATGTTATTAGAAAAACTCAAAGCTGGGTCTATCCATATATCCAGGTCCTTAAACAAATCTACAGTTTAAATCACTCTGGGCTGTTTTAAATAATTACCTTTCAGCTGGGTTTCCCAAATTTCATACAGTTAGTTTATGATGCATATCAACATATAATTCTGTGCCCAAATAGTCAATTAAGTCTTTTTTTTGCTGACATGCACTATTTGTAACACATGCAATCAGCTCAAGTCATCTGCAGAATGCCTCAGATGAAAAAGATTCAAAAGATATGATTGAAACAAGTATGGGCCTAGTATAGATCTCCTGTAGGACATCCTGACTGTAACCAAGAATTTCGGCTGTCCAATTGCTGTATAATGCTTGCCATTTCCTATTTGTAAGCCATGCTATCCATCTTATCAAGAGCACATCTAATTTGTTGATCAGTGGTTTGTGCATGACTTTATCAAATGTGGAGATTAAATCTATATAAATTACATTAAAATACTACTTTGTCATATACAGTTATAGAACATTGTGTTACAGGTTGTCGTAGATTTATTTTCAATGTATTCATGCTGATATAGGCCTTCAAGTCCCAACCTTTCCAATTTTGACAATAGTTTATCCAATATAACCTTCTCCATTACTTTTCCACAAGTAAGTAAACTTATGGGTCTGCATGACGCTGGACTTGTCCTACTCCTCTTTCCTTTAATGATAGATTTAACAAGTGCATATTTCCATTCCTGAGTAATTTCTTCATGTTTAAATGATCTTATGAATAACAGATACAATGGTACTGTAATTCATGCCAAAGCGTTCTTGGGTCATTATTACTAATTCCATCTCCTTTCTGTCCTTTGTTTGGCACCATGTGTGTAGTTCTTTTTAAATATAATCTAATTCCATATCTGAAGCTACCTGAAAGTTACTAAGACAATTTATCACTCACTTTATGGAGCCAAACTGATTTGCATAAGATTTTGTAAATATATTTATAATATGTTGTGTCTGAGAAAAAAATTTTAGAATCTACATGCAGTTTATCAATTTGAATGTCTTTACTGCTACCACATCTTATGTATAAAATGGTTTATTATGCTCAATATCTTGATATAAATTTTCTTGTCTGACATCATATTTAATAAGTCTGTCCAGCTTATTTCAGTTTTTAAAGTTAACCTCTTTTCCATGTTTTATATTTTTGTCTAATACCTTAATCAAGTATCTTGTTCTAATGAAATTATATCCTCCTGATATTGTGTGCCTAGATCCTGATGTTAAACATTTTTTATTTATTCATTTCTTTATTTCCATTTAAACCTAGAGCCAGATGTTGAACATTATTTATTTATTCCATTCAAATATACTAACTCCATGACCACTCCACATCAACAGTTATAAAACTTGACATGAAGTAACAGTAATTAATTTCAGAACATAAAAATGCTTCTTAGATTTTGTTCCCTGGTAGGCTTTTTTTACAATCTGCATACATTGTAAATATTTTCTTAGTAATTTTGTTAAATCAATATTTTTCCAGTTTGTTACTGGTAAATTTAAGTCCCCATTCACTAATATTTGTCCCTCCTGTGTTTCACTCAGGAAATGTATGAATTCCTCTAGATCTTCAGCACTTGACTTTGGTGGTCTACACACTGCAAAAATTGTTATATGTTCCAGAGTTGCCTTTTTGTCATAGTTACACAGTCTACAGTATTGGTGTTAACAATGAACACATAATAATCGCAGGCTTCATAACAATATGTAATCCCTGTCATAGCACATCCACCTGATTTTCTGTTAGAATATCTGTAACAGTAAAAATATTTATACCCTGACAGAACTGGTTTCTAGTCATTGCTTTTTAATGTTTCACAAAAAATAACAACATTAATCTTGTGGGAATGTAGCAAAATTTCCAATAAATAAACGTCATTACTAATGCTCCTAGCATTAATAACCATCAAAGATCCATCAAATGTTGCTATCTGTGAATTATTAACATTACAACCTGGCAAAAATCCTGTTTTCTGTTTGTCAAACATTACAATATTATGTACTGCAAAATTTTCTTCACTTGTTTTTACAAGTACATGCCATCTTTGATCAGTGGTATTTGTCTTTTCAGGTCAGATTAAGGATGAAAACAAAACTACAGTATCATAGTAGTCACAGCAATGCAAACTACACCTATAAAAAGTGAACATTAGCATTAATTCCCTTCTGAATAGACTGGACACTTGAAACTTGATTAGAGGTACAGCAACGCTTATAAAACTCTGCCTTCCTGAAATTTATTATCTTCTAAACTTGCAATTGCAACTAACTTTTCCACAGTAACTAGATCAGTAAATCAGTTACCCTCCTTCAAGCAAAGCTATTCAGTGTTTCTGAATACACCAACTACAGAAGTTGCATGCTGTCTGCAACAATTCATTTTAGTTGCACAGCATTTTCTCAGTTTTAACATAGAAGTAAATAATATATATTTTTTAATTTTCGTATTGCCCATAATGTAGAACTTTGTGTACATTTACAGAATTACATATTGCAATTGCTAATATACAAGCTAAAGAGGACAGGATACAAAGTAAAATGGGGAAGGGGGTTCATAACAGATGCTATATGGGGACATGTTAGAAATACATTCAGGTTCAGTAACCCATTTTTTTTTCTTTTATTTTGTCATATTTAAATAACTGCTAAGAAGGTGAGTTATAACCACAATCAATATAAGTGAAGAGTGGAGTGGCTGGTCCCATGATCCATTTGTATGGCATAACATCAAGAAGGAAATTATAAAATAAAAATAAAACTGAATAACTATATAACCCAGATTTCAACATCTCAGACTTTTTATGCTTATGCTGAGGTCATTACAGATTTTAATTAAACAAAGCAACAACAGTATTTCATGTTTATCCGAAGATGTAGGCTCTTTAAATAGGAGGAGGAAGAGAACTTTTGATTTAAAAATTTTGAAAGCTGAATATAGTTATATTTTTGTTTCTGTGGAGAGGCATGTTCAGACTGTTGTGAAGAGGAAGCAAAAAAGGATTCAGGGAGATAGTTTTGCCTATGCCAACAATACTGTTTTTGATTACCTGGTTCTCCATTTAATTTTAGTAAACCAATAGAATTTCAGCAGAGTGACTCTAATATAATAGTAAATAATGTTAGATTTTGGTTTTTTTTTTCATATGAGAACCTGAACACACTGTTAGCCAAGAGGTGACTGAGATTCAGGAGAGAAGAATATTGACTGTTCTGCACTGAAGCTGCCATCTGGGATATCAATGTGGGCCAGAACTATATGGCACAGAAAGATATAAATCTCCAAGGGAGTGTATGTGGAAGAGGCCAAGGATGGAATTACTATCAATATTTGTCCTTCAAAGGTAACAGTTTTGATATTTTAAAACTTTTTTTTTTTGCTCCTACTAAAAGGGCCAATTTACTGGACATATTTACTGAGTTACGATTACATATTAGGAAGATGAATGCTAAATTTTTATTGCATAATGTACATTTAACTGTCATCCAGTTGCATAAACTTAGAAAATACAATTCCCTTTGAGTTTAACTTTGCAAACATTTTAAATACTTTTGATAGTGACAATCTTATCATAACTGCAGAGTTTGTAAGCCATTTTATATTTGAATGATGATGAGTGTTTAGCAATTAAAGAACTTAGAAATATGAAAAAAATACTTTGTTGAAGTCTGAAAAGGGGAAGAGATGGTCATAATATCACAAGACAAATATGTGACAGCTATGGAAGAGATGTTAAACTACCAAGATGAATATAAAGCTGTGAAATTATGTGATCTTTGTAAGTGTTATAAAGTATTGAATGATGTTTTATTAGGTCTTGATTGTTAAAAATACATCAATTTGGAATTATATTCATTTCTAAATTCTACAGCAGCTAGAATTGGTACTTTGGTATAGCTAAGCTGCACAAATATGGTTTAAATCCAGGTTTTATGCCAACTGTCACAGCACAAGATTGTGCAACAGAATTTATTTCTTTTTATGTCTATAGTGTTTTAAAATCCATTTTTTTAAGTTAAGGACTCATGGGATTTTTTTTAGATAACTTAAGGTCCTTTACACCATCATATATATTAATTATGTTTACAGTGTATATTGGTTCTTTATTTAAAAGCATCCCTAAAACAGAAGGCACGGGATTTGTTAGGGTCTTTTTAAATAACCAAGATTAATACAGTTTGCATGTTAGTGGTGTTATTTTATCTACACACAGATACAAACACACGCATATTATATATATATATATATATATATATATATATATATATATATATATATATATATGTGTGTGTGTGTGTGACACACACACACACACACACACACACATATATTAATGGTAAATATTACAAAATATTACAAAAATTCAAGTGTTGTGGGTGAAAGCTGCTCCTGCATATGTTAATATTGTCTTAAGTTGATGGGAGACTAAAATCCTACCGAATATATGTTTATTTAATAATACGGTCCATTACACATGTTTTTCTGACAATTTGTTGTAAATATGGGGTGGATGTTTGGAAAAGTGGAAAGAGTTATTTTCTGAATTCAATATTAGTACTTCTTTGATGTTTCCTTAGGGGGACATGGGAGATACAGTAAATTATTTAGATTCAAGTATTACAGTTAATTTGGATAAGGGTACCTTCAAAAGTAACATTTATAGGAAAACCAAAATTGTTAATCATTATTTGCATTGTAGAAGTGCACACTCAGATTTTTTTTTTTAAAGAGAAATATCCCCAGGGGCCAGATAATCAGAGCATCTAGACTGATTATAAATGGCACTTGGTTTTACAGGGAGATGATTATTATGATTTATAATTAACGATAGTTACAGAGAATGTCAAATGTGATTATTCATAGCAGGGATTCTAAACTTACACTGATTTAAATTGCAGGTGTTCCTATACAAAATAGGTGGCAATAAATAAAAGTAAGGCTTTTGTTATAGATATGTCAATGGATGCTTTAGATTTAAAAGAAATTATACATAAAAAATGGACAGTGATATCAAGTAACCAGGAATTGTTTTAAGTGTTGGGAGATAAATGAAGTTTGGAACAAACTAAGTTGTCCCGGTCCTATGTGCAGGTGGTGAGGGGGGTATAGCTGTTGGAAGTTAATGGGAGTTTTTGGTAGGTAGGTTAGATAGTAGGCTTTGGGTGTAGTGGTTAAAGAGTTAAAAAGAAAGGGAGGCAAGGGGAAGTGATGTAGGGGAGGGAGAGACTTAAAGCAGGCCTAAGTGATAGGGCTTATTGAAATTAGGTACATTTTGGCATGAGATGGTGGTGAACTAGCAGCTAGCTCACGTCCAGATGACCTACAGGTATTGCAGATTCAGGTAGGCCTTGGATGGTACATGTGGGAGAGAGGAGTTAGGTGGAGTTAGATATGTTATCTTGTTTTTTTTTTCCCTTCTGGTTTATGGGGAGTTGGGGTAGTGAGTGATATAGGTATTGGACTGTAGGGTTGAGACAGGGAGTCTATGGAAATGGCAGGAGTTTGGGTTTGAAAGGAGCTGTGTGCAGTTGGTGTGTGGTGCATGACTGAAGTGTGGTGCTTGGCTTACCTGGTGGAGTGGCTGATGGCTTCTTGGTTGCCCAGTGGTCCAGTGGTGCATTGGGGTGCTGTGGATGATCACTGGTTCCAGGTTTATTCATCAGTCCAGTCACGGTCTCAATACTCCGAAGGGGGGGGTGGTAGGGCCATGTGGTCTGGTGGCAGCCGTGAGGTTCGGCCGCCTGGTCGGCATACATCCTAGTGGTCACGGGTGGTGGCTATGGTGGGTTTTTTGTGTTCCTGTTACAGATAGCAATAGTGGCAGTGGTTGGGGAATCCCGTAGTTGCTCCCTGGTGGGTTTGTGTGGCTGTTTGGTCTTTTTGCAGTCTTTTTGTGCCGGTTTACGGGTCAGTAGGCTGGGGAGGTCCTAACCTGGCCATCGGTTTCACAAATGCGTGTTGGAGGCAGCAGCCATGCGGTGAGCTGGCGTAATGCTTTCCAAGTAAAGCAGAGAGAGCTAGGGGGGTCAGGGCATATCATTCCTTTCAGTTTTCACGGACTTTCCAGATTGTTACTTCATATTTGTGTGTTCCTCCTAAAATGTGTTCCTTTCTGCTAATAGCTGAAGTTTAAGTCACTTACATAAGGAAAAGCAGTTGAGTTAAGACTCCACATCCTGTAGACAATTCATGTTAAGGCAAGACTGATTATTCTATCAACTTTCTAACTTAGTAAGTGCAATATTTAATATGTATCCCTGTTTCTCTCCTATCATGTCAGGCATTGTCCAGGTTTTCTAGGAAAGCAAACCTCAAAAAAAAAAAAAAAAAAAACAGGGGAATGTGGAATATTTCATGACCAGCTGGAGGGCTGGCTGGTAAATTGCTTGACTATGATGTGCAGGGTCCTGGAATCAAGCCCTGCTAAGGGGGGTTTAGGTGAGTGGATAGAAGATAGCTGCAGTGATACTGTATGGTCCCTGGTTTTCCTACTACCAATCATGCCTTGTCAAGAGGTCTTGCTCAGAGGTGGACAAGTGTTTTTTTTTTCTCTCACTAAAGGGTAGAAGTAAGTAGGTGAGTCAGATAAGGGAGGTAGGGTGTAGGGCAATGCTTCATAAAGGGGGTTAGGGGTGAGATAGGGCATTGCTGTCTGAGGAGGGGTATTAATGTTATGTATTTCTTTTCTTACAGATGGCTAACTTAATGGGATTACGTCAGCAGTGGCAAGCTATTGTGGCCCAAGCTGAGGAATTCTTTCAGGAGGTTACAACATCTGAGGTGGTAACGGAACAAGCTCCAGGTCAGAAGAAGCGATGTACCATGGCGAGAACCCCAGCCTGGGGGAAAAGGCAGCTGACAGTGAAGCAGGCGGCCGCATTGGAGACATCGGCTCCCAGCACGTCTCAAGACAGAAGTACAGGTAATGGTTTTGCTTCATCGATTCTGGCTGGGGAACTGAGTGGTGAGGATCTTGGTTGGAGTGTAGATGAAGGGGAACTGTTAGGTGGGGATCTTGGGAGGGGATAGCAAGTGATAGAGGGTGCTCAGAGGGGGCTGGCAGAGGAATCCGGGTACGCAGTTAGTGATGCAGCTGGGGTTGGTGTAGGTTCAGGGGACAGTTCGACTTTGGACTCAGACATAGGGTATGACTTTGGGCTGCAACCAGGGGACTGGTTAGCCACTCAAGCCTTGGAACAAGAGGCAGGAGCAGTCTTTCTGACTCCGCATATCCCTGAGTTTGTGAAAGAGAAAATTTGGAAAGGGGAATACATAGATGTATTCAAGTTGATCAATGCGGAAGGGGTCCAGCAGTTAGTGGAGGCAGAGTTGGCTAATAGTAAGGACTTGCTGGTGGCTTTAGCAGCTTTTGGGAGGAAAAGTGTAGGTAAGATTTGCCCTAGGACATTGGATAATTGGGTGGTCAGCTTTATTTACTATATGGCTGTGCAGCTGGAGAAGGACGGGTTATTGGCCTTGCCACTTCTAGGGTATTTCCTTACTATTCAGGAGGCACAACAGTTAAGGCTAGGGAATGCATGGCTATGGTACAATCAGTGTTTCTGCAAATGGAAGGCTGTGGACCATTCACTACATTGAGAGGTGCATCACATGGATATATGGTTAGCCACAATTATGGATAGTTATGGTGGCTTTAACAGGGGGGTGAGTGTGGGAGAAGGAGTGGGTGTGAATTGGTCTTTCACCAGTGGCTCTTGTTCATGGGTAGAGTGCAAATTTGAACACACTTGCTCAAGATGTGGAGGGAGTCATCCGGCCATTTTTTGTGGTTGACAAGAACTTTCAGCATTGAATACCAGTGTTATGGCTTGTGAGGGTGGGTTTCTCACCTCGCAAGGGTTTCAACTGGTATGGGATATTTTCATGGATCTCAAGGAATTGGGTTCTTTATAGGGAATAGGGGAAGGGGCACCATTCCTCATTAAGATGGAGGTCCTACGGGACATGCTATGGCATTTCCAGGCCTTGCAATTAAGAATGAGATACTACAGGGGTTTCAGCAGGGGTTTCCTATTAATTCCACGGTGGGGGTGGTGGTGGGGATTGTAAGAACCTGTAATCAGTGCAAGGTAAAGAGGACATTTTGGAGGTTTTGGTGGAGAAGGAGTGTTGGGTGGGGAATTTATTTTGGCCTTTTGACAGTCTGCCTTTCAGTCGTTACAAGTTGTTGCCCTTGGGGTTAGTGCTGAAGAAACATGCTGGGAAATTTAGACTGCTACATCACTTGTCTCATCCAGAAGGGAATTCAGTGAATAATTTTATTGCAAATGAGGAGGTCAGGGTGCATTATGCATTCTTGAATGATGCCATGAAGGTGATCAGGGAATTTTGGGAGCCATGCCTGGTTAAAGCTGACACTGAGTCTGCCTTTCAACTGCTGCCAATTAGGAGGGAGGATTGGCCATTACTGGGGATGAGGGTAGGTGAAAAGTACTACTTTGACAAAGCTGTACCGATGGGTTGTTCAGTGGCATGTGCAACCTTAGAGAAGTTTAGTACAGTGTTACATTGGGTATGGCAGCAGAGAGTGGGAATGCAAAAGGCAGGGCACTATTTAGATGATTTTCTGCTGGTGGGTGAAGGACGGGCAGGAGCACAGGATGGGTTGTGGGAGTTTATGAGCATGTGTGAGGAGTTGGGAGTACCATTGGCCCCGCATAAGATGGAAGGTCTGGTGAGAATGTTAGAATTTTTGGTATTAATGGTAGATGCAGAGCGGGGACTGTTTTGTCTGCACAAGGATAAGACAGAGAGGCTTAGGATGATGATAAGTTTAGTGCTGGGCAAGGATGAGATATGGATTCGATCAGTCATGGAGTTGTTGGGGCTTTTGAATTTCACCTGTCAAGCAGTGCACCCAGGGCACCCCTTTTGTAGGTCGGTGGCGTTTATGCTGAAAGGGGGCCAGAGTAAACATCATTGGTTTAGGGTGTCCAAATTGGTGCACGAGGATTTGGTGCTGTGGGAGAGTTTTTTGTGACATTTTAATGGGATCTCTTTCTGGCAGTCTGACTGGGTGGGGCAAGAGGAACTTCAGTTGTTTACGGATGCAGCAGGTATCACTGGTATGGGGGCCTACTTTGGAGGTCGGTGGTTTGCGGCTAAATGGCCTCAGGATTTGAAAGAGGAATGGAGGCATGATGGGGCCATCCTAGAGTTGATGCCTATATGGGCAGCTTCTGTAGTGTGGAAGGAGCATTTACGGGACAAGGGAATAGTTTTTCATTCTGACAATATGGCAGTGATGATCGTATTCCAAAAGAAGACAGCTAAGTCAGGATTATTGTTGTTGGTATTACGTAAATTGGTTTTGCAGAGCCTGTTAATACATTTTTCATTTACAGGAGTGCACATGCCTGGTGTAGAGAATGATACTGCTGATAGCTTGTCCTGATTTTTTTGCAGGTTTTGAGGGTTGGCTCCACGAGCGGAGGAAGTTCTAGAAATCCTGCCAGAAGAGGTTTGGAAGCTTTGTGCGAGGTAGCCAGGAGTTGATGTGTCATTCTTGGGCTCCCTCTACAAGGAAGGCTTACAGTAGGGCTCTTTCTGATTTTGATCAGTTTGTTTTGCAGTTGCCAGAAGAGGAAGGGGTGTGGTTGGAGGAAGTACTGTTGTGATATGTAGCACATGCTTGGGGGTTAGTTAAGGCATCACAGATGGTCAGGGTGGATTTGTAGCATTTTCGCTAAGGTATCGGGGTTGCAGGATTTTACAAAGTCATGGACAGTAGGGCGGATGTTGAGAGGGTGGGGGAACGTACGGATATGTGATGGCCACTTATGAGGGTAGTGTTAAAAGTTTTGTTGAAAGGGTTAGTGTTATTACAAGGTGGGTCTTTGGATTATTTCATGTGGAGCATGTTGTGTACATTGCTATATTTTGGCACCTTCCGTGTTTCTGAGTTGTTAGGTTCTTTATGTTGGAAGGATGTTATCATAGGTGAAGGAGAGTTTACTACTGTGTTACAGAAGAGTAAGACAGATCAATTGGGTAAAAGTTTACTGGTGGTTCTTAAGTCTTACAGGAATGCTAGCCTTTGTCCAGTGAGGTGAGCCAAGGAATTCAGGAGGAGGCAGATGGGGAGTGTATCTGAGTTAATTTTTTGCTCGGTGACTGGGAAGGATGTGTCATGTAGTAGATTCATATGTTTGATTAGGAGGGTTTTATGTTGCATGGGATTTCTAGCAGATAGATTTTCAGCTCATGTTTTTCAAATTGGCAGGGTTTCAGATTTAGCTGGAGAGGGCAGTTCCATTGAAGTTATTAAGAGAGTGAGGAGGTGGTCTTCAAATGCATTTTTATCATATATTAGATAAAAGTTGTTGGCCTGATTAATGACTTTCTTTTCTTCTTTTTTTTAGGGAAGCAAATTGTCATCTTGGGGCATTTCCTATACCTACTGGGTGGAGAAGTGTGCGTTAGTTAGGGAAGATGGGAAAAATTGGGGTTTATCCCATTTAGGATGGTCAGTGACTTGGCATGGGTTTAGGGGTTTAAGTGGGATAGGTGGATGCTTGAATTTGAAAAGGTTAAATTAAAGGTGGAGTGTGCTCGCATATTAGTGATTCATTTGGGAGACAATGATCTTGGAATTCTTTCCAAGAAGTGATTAGTAGATATTATTCTACAGGATTTGTTGAGAATGCAGACATTGTACATGGGTATGGATATTGTTTGGTCACAGTTGATTCCTCGTTTGTGTTGGAGGAATGCTTAAAGTTATAGGGCGATTGAAAGGGTCAGGAGGTTTATTAACCAGAGATTGGCTAGGCAATTAAGAATTTTGGGGATGCATACTATTGAACATAGAGATTTTGGGGTTGGGGAGGAGGTCTGGTATCAAACGGATGGGGGTGCATTTGAACAAGGTGGGGTTGTTTTGTTTAATCTTCACTTTAAGTTGTTTTTAGAGGGTATTGTTGAGGCTAGAGTTTAAAAGGAGGATCAGGCTTGTGGTGGAGAAGAGAGACAGGATTGTCTTCTTCTGTTCCACCTCTAAGGAAGGTGGTTCTGTAAGTGAGCTGCTGGACACCATTGAATAAAGGAGAATTCATTGGTGAATGGTTTTGTCAGGAGGTGAGCTGGTACGCTGCCTATTTAAGTATGGTGGGTGAGTAGGTACGCTGACATGGTGAAGAAGGTAACAGGGTGAGTAGGTACGCTGCCCTGAGATTGTTACCGATGAAGATAATTGTTGTTGTTTTTGTGTGAATAAAGTTCATTATTCAATAATAATCAATAAAGGTTGCCAAATGGCTTTATGTGTTTTGTGTGGTTTATTTAAAAGGGGAGCTGGGACAAACTAAGTTGTCCCGGTCCTACGGGCAGGTGGTAAGTGGGAGTATAGCTGTTGGAAGTTAATGGGAATTTTTGGTAGGTAGGTTAGATAGTAGGCTTTGGGTGTAGTGGTTAAAGAGTTAAAGAGAAAGGGAGATTAGGGGAAAGTGATGTAGGGGTTGGGGGGCTTATAGCAGGCTTAAGTGATAGGGCTTAGAGGAAGTAGGCCCATTTTGTCGTGAGTTGGTGGCTGTCCCACCCTCTCTTTTTTGATATTGGAAGGAAGATTTTGGTAGTTTAAGGAGGAGAAGAGAGACAGGATTTTTTTCTTCTGTTCCCCATCTAAGGAAGGTGGTTATGCATTTTGGGGAGTAAGTGAGCTGCTGGACGCTATTGAATAAAGGAGAATTCATTGGTGAATGGTTGTTTTGTCAGGATGTAAGCAGGTATGCTCCCTATTTAAGTGTGGTGGGTGAGTCGCTACACTGCCCTGGTGGAGGAGGTAACAGGGTGAGTAGGTACGCTTCCCTAAGGTATAATCGTCCAGGCTGAGTTGGTACGCTGCCCTGAGATTGTTACTGATGAAGATAATAATTGTTGTTTTTGTGTGAATAAAGCTCATTATTCAATAATATTCAATAAAGGTCATCAAATGGATTTATGTGTTTGGTGTGGTTTATTTAAAAGGAGGGCCGGGACAAACTAGATTTGCTTTTTAGATGTTATAAGTAACATTAAAATAGTTTTTTCAGCATTTTAAAGCCACAGTGGTGCAGCTGTAGCATTATTGCCTCACAGCAAGAGGTTCTCTTGTTCGATTCTCAGCTGGAGTGCTGGGAGTGCCTTCTGTGTGGAGTCTGCATGTCCTCCCCATGGTTGGGTGGGCATTCGAAAGACATGCATAAATGGGCGTGCCTTCATTGAAGGTTGAAAGTCGAGCTGGCACCTCAACGTTTGTCAAAATCTACTGCCAATCATTAGCAGACCGGAGTTCCGCTGTGGTGACCCCTAACCCGGAAAAGCTGAAAGACAACAACAATGTTGCATAAATACCATGGTCTGTTACTAATAAAAATGAAGGCACTTATAAATGCGGGAGTGCAATATGTGCAGGTTTGTGTATAATGGTTTTGTAATACTATTCGTGATCTCAAAAAATACATAGGTGCAAGGTCATACTACACATGTAAATCCCAATGTTTGGTATCTGTTGCGCCTATGCTCTGTGTGAAAACGCATTATATGCAGGATAACTACATAGTCATTATTCAAAACAGTATATGAGCACCTATATGCTATTAAAAGTAAAACTGTACAGAATGTTATTTTTAAAATGTTTTTGCACTGTAATCGTTTTAAATATATATTTATTTATTTATGATAGATCAGGTGATTTGAAAGAAAGAGATTTCGGTAACAGACTGGGGAAAAAGAAGCAAGGTGACAGTTATACATGTAAGCAGATGACTACACAAGCTAAAATACCATTATAAACATAAAATGTTTTCTTGAAAGCAAGTATAATAACATTTAAACCTGTTTAAATTCTTTCAGTTCAACATGGTTTTAATGTTAATATGAACAATTTAAGATGAATATGGTGAAACTTAATTTTAAATTGATGTTTTAATTGATTATTACCACGTGAATCATGAAGAAAAGTGCTGTACTGTCCTGACGAAGTTTAAGTTTATTGTTTGATTAATGTGCTAAAAAATAAATTGTGTCTTTTACTTTTCTGAGCGTTTTTTTTGTTTGATACTTATAGCTAAAGTTGGTAGTAAATACACATTCAGTGAAATGTATGGAACTGTATTTCAGAAACTCATATACTTATTCAGTCATGTTAAAGAAATTTCAGTATTACAAAGATTATAATTTTAAAGTATAGCCAAATTATGGAGCTCCCTTCCACCCACAATTACCTCCGTACCATCATGCACCCACTTCAAAACTTTACTAAAAGCGCACCTAAAAACATGCTGGCTATGCCCTTGCAACTCCCACTCTAATATTATCCACCCCATCCAACCACTATCTTTCTTTCCACTCCACTAACTACCTTGATTATAGCAAGCTCAGATGCTCATAAGCCTAGTACTTATTATACAGCAGGAACTTCTCATTGTAACACTTGTTAATGTCTGTTATGTACTTCACAGATAAAGATTCTAGTTGTCTACTGATGTACTATGTTCTTCATCTGTAAATATGTTGTAAGTACTTGCTATGTTAAATTGTTAATCGCTATGTAATCCAATGTAACTACTGTCTGTTTATTTTAACTGTGGAGCTTTTCTCCCCGGGCCTCCGCTGAAAATGGACCTACGTCCAGTCGGACACTCCCGGTCAACAAATTTAAATAAATAACTAAATAAATAAAGTGAAAACCTATCTAAACCTGAACCAATACGTGACTATTTAGTTTTACATTATTTAATCACAGATGGTTCGTGGAATTTCATTACAGAATTAATATAGCTATTCAGTCATTGTAAAGTAAATGCAGTATTATAATAATGCATAACTGTGAAGTGAAAACAGACCTGAACCAGAACATTTCACAATTTAGAGATGACATTATTAATTGTCAAGTTTAGTCAGTAACAGTTTAGCATTCCTAAATAAAAATTTCACTGCCCTGGTTTTTGTCTCATCGAAATAAAGGCATTTGCTAGTTTACACTTCTGAGTGATTTTATTGTCTCCACCTGCTTCTCTCTCTTTTCTTGTATTTTTCTTTCCCTTTCCCTTTTCTGTTCTGTTTCCTTCAAGTCCAAAAGTGCCCTGGACTCCTTGACCACAGCAATCTAAAGTATAGGACAGATTAGCATCACCCACTGGCTGCCAAAATTCTGCTTCACAGGGTAAGAGCAGTAGCTGTATCTCTTTGGGCATCTCAGCAAATGTCAGCCTGGCATGCCAGCATCTTGGGCCTCAGGATCTGGTAAAGGATACAACACAGAGGGTAATGGAGAGGAAATGGGGCCCATATGAATGCCTTTTTCAACAGGTTCAAAATTTGCTATCACATTTGGTTCTGACTACCAAGTCTGTGGAGACCATGACCCTCTCACTTTCAGGTTTACATTGCCGAGTCTATCATGGCATGGGAATAATTGATGCATTTCTGACTGGAATGATACTTACTGTGTGGCCCTCCTCACTGCCCCCTTTTGTGTCTGTCCACCATCTGTATTTCTTTCTTTTCACTCTCACTGTTGGTTGACCATAGTGTTCCTGTCCTGTTTCTCTTTTATGTTTTTTATCCAAAAAAATCCTTAGCTCTTCCCAAACCATATCTCATACACACTCTGCCCTTCTTCCATACTTGGCTTCCCTTTTTAAAAATACACATTCAGAGAATGGGGTCTATCCCTACCAAAAATAAATACATGAATAAATAAGCTGTCCTCTCCTAGGTCCTCCAGCACAACCCTCTGAATGTGTTCCATTTGTGCTTTCCTTGCCTGTTCTCTTCCCTTTTTGGTGTGTCCTATATTCCCCTTACCCAACCTTATAAAAGCCACAACATTATCTCCATATATGGAAATGTTCAGGGTAAATATCTGTCTTGATTATACACATGATACTGAGCCATAACCACAGCAAAATCTCATGAAATATTCTTGAGATATGTGGAGATTCTTCCTTGTTGAAAATAGAAGACAGCATTCTTGAAAACGTCTGTGGGTATGTGTGTGCACATGAAGGATTTTCACAGCTCTGAGGAGTTTTATGCGCATAACTAAACTTGTTTCATGTTGCATTATGCTGATTTGGATGTGCAAGACTATAATGGGAATTTCATGTCAATAAAGTGGCTATAATTGTTGAGTATGGATATTGCTGGATTATAAATAAATTGTTTGCCTGACCTTTCATGGTGGATATAAAATGGGTACTTTTTTCCATTATCTGTTCATGTATTTTATTTTGCTGCTTACAGAAAAAAGTTCATATCTACAAATTAAAAAAAAAACCCACTACAGATGTTGCTGTATTAAGCAAGAAATATAATTTAAAACAATCAGGAAGATGATTAAAAAAAACATGCATTTATAAATGGTCCTTAAAATGTGTATGGGGGCTCATGGTTTGAAAACAGGCCCCGGTCCACTTTGCAGTTATTCCATCACTGGCCAGATAAATTTTTAGCAAATGTGAGTTTCAGAGGAAGAGAAGTTTATTTTTAGGTTCATAGGTTCATAAGTAGGTACTAGACTATCGACCCTAGGGCCCATACAAGCCTAGCCAAAAAATGTACCCTGGCTTTCGCCACCCAAGAAAATTATTTTCCTGTGCCCCTGTCATGAAGAGCCACAGAAGTGATCCCCGGGGTGAATTTCCCATTTCCCATCCAATCATCAAGATTTTTCTTGAAGAGTGCTAATGAGGAGCTCTGTTTAATATAGATAGGTAGTCTGTTCCAGAGTATGGGAAGTCTCTGGGACAGGAATCTATCCATCCAGCATGTTTTGTTTATTGTGGTGAGAAGGTTTAGGTCCCTAGAGCGTGTAGCTCAGAGGAATTGGGATTTCTTTAAGTGGAGCATGTCCAACAGCTCTGGGTTTGACATAGCTTTGCATGTTAGGCAGAGATCGCCCCTGAGTAGGCGATATGCGATGGAGTAAAGCTGTAGTTTTTTGAGACGGTCTGCATAGAGCATCTGTTTGGGGCCAGTAATCCTCTTTGTGAGGTATTTCTGTGGTCTTTCCAGTTGTTGTAGATGTCTTGTGAGGTACATACCAAAAGGGGCATCGCACTGTATAATGGGTCTAATGAGTGATGAGTAGAGGGGAACAATGACCTCTTTTTTTCTGGATGAGAATCCTTTTGTGATGAGATGAGCCACATAGAAGGATTTCCTGACCACTGTGGTGATGTGATTATCAAAGGAGAGACTACTGTCCACCTGTGTCCCAAGGTCTCATCACATTTTCGGCATTAAGTAGACTACCAGCTATGTGGTAGTTCATGCGTACAGAGCTTTTACCAAAGGGGATGACAATACACTTTTTGGCATTGAGCTTCAGGCCATGGCTTTGACACCAAGTATCTGTCTCAGTGAGGCCCTTTTGTAGTTTGTCCACATCGTTAGGAGTTTCGATTATGGCTCCCAGTTTGCAGTCATCTGCAAACTTTGTTAGCCAAAGACCTTCTGTGTTGGCCTGCACTTCAGAGAAGTAAATACCAAACAGGAGAGGACCCAGGACTGAACCCTGTGGTACTCCAATTGTCACTGGTCTGATGTCGGATTTGGAATCCGCAACTTTCACAGTGTGGATTCTCTCTGTGAGCCAGTTGGCAACCCATCTTGTGACATAGGGATTTATACCTAGTTTAGTGAGCTTATCTATAATTCCAGAGTGGGGGATGGTGTTGAAAGCCTTGGTGAGATCTAGATAAGCTGTGTGAACCATTTTACCCTCATCTATGGCTTTGGTGACTGCTTCAAAGAGGTCAATCAGGTTTAGGAGACATGATATGCCTTTTACAAATCCAGACTGGGTAGGGTCCAGAGTTTGGAGATTACCAATGTCTTTGTTTATGAGTTCCACGATGATACGTTCCATGGACTTGCAGACCAGGCTCGTCAGGCTAATGGGGCAGTAGTTCCCGGGGTCAGTTGTGGCTCCCCCTTTGTGGAGTGGGATAACCGTCACGGTGCGCCATTCAGTGGGTACAAAGCCTGAGGTGAAGCGAGGCTATGATTGAACATGGTACTTAGGTAGGGGGCCAGTTCATTCTGTAGTTCGTGTAGAACGCAGCCTTGGATATTGTCAGGTCCCATGGATGCTGTGTTCTTGGCTTTGGAGAGTGTGTTTTTTACCTGTGCAGCCATGATTATAGGAACTTTGCATTCTTCCGGTATAGAGATGGGCCCTCTAGGGGGTGAGAGGGGGGTAAAGTTAGCACTGAACCTATCTGCTAGGATGTTGGCAATATCAGTTGGTTCTGTATATTTAATGCCACTGTGCTGTAACTCTGAGCAGATCTGAGTGTTCCCATTTAGATTCTTGACATAGCTATGAAATACTTTGTGGTTGTCTTAAAGTCAGTGGCAATTTTGTTTTCGTAACTAGTTTTGGAGGGTTTTATGAGTGATCTCAGCTTCTTACTGAGGTTGACCAGGGAGTTCCACCAGTCATGGGATTTTACTCTTTTCTGCAACAGTTTCTTTCTTCTGTTGTAGAGTTTGTTTATGGCAGAGGACCACCAGATTGGCTTCCTTTTTTTGGAGGATAACATCTTGGTTCTATTAGGGATAGCATGATCCATGCACTCATGTAAGTGCTTATAAAGTGCATTTGTGTAGGATTTGGCAGTCATACCTCTATTGTCTGTCTTAAGAAGTGTGAAGTTGGCTTTGGAGAAGTTTTTTACGATGGTTTCCCTAATTAGGGGTAGGGGTGGGATGTGGATGTCTAGGCTGATTAGCTTGTGGTCGGATCTGACCAACGAGGAATTGACCTCTGGTGTGGAACACCGGTTTCTCATGTTGGTAATGACCAGGTCTAGGATATTGCTGCCCCTGGTGGGGGTGTGAATAAGTTGATCCAAGGCGTTGGAATTTATGAATTCTAGAAAACGTTGGGCAAAAGAGTTGGTACATGAGTAGTTTTCCAGTTAATGGTGGGGTAGTTGAAATCACCCATTATTAGGGTGTTGGGTTGAACCCTAATACTTTCCAGTGTATCAAGAAATGAGGAGTGTAAATCCTGGGGCATGGTGGGGGGGTATGTAGCAAGCTACAATTTGGATTGCAGTCTTGCCCAGAGTTAGTTGCACTTGGATAATCTCGGATGCATTATGCTGTGCAACTAGCCTGGAGGTGTGGATATCCTTAATGAATATGGACACGCCTCCGCCTTTAGTGCTTCATTCTGGGTTAGGTGGCTGAAAGGTGTGGTATGAATTGTAGCCTGGTAATGCAGGGGTGCTCTCTGGAGCTTTGAACCAGGTCTCTGTCACTGCACAGATGTCAATGTTCTCCATTTTAAGGAATGCCTCGAGTGAGTGCATTTTGAGGTTTAGACTTCTAGCGTTGAGTAGCATTACCCTCAAATTTTGCTTGCTTGTACCTGTTATGGTGGTGAATTTGTCATTTGAACCTTGCCTAAAAAAGGCACTATAGGGTTGGCAAGAGCTTTTGCCAGTATCTGGAATCCTAAGGGTGACAGGTGCAGGCCATCTCTGGCAAAGCATCGTGGTCTGTCGATCATGTCGTCCCAAGCAAACAAAGACTGGATCCCCTTAGAATGACACCAGAAGCTTAGCCAATTGTTGAAGTCAATCATTTTGTCCTTGTACTGTGGTAACATTCTGGGTGATGGCAGGATGCTACTCAAGGTTAGGGTCATACCTGCCTGGGATACAAGATCGGAGAGCTCCTCCATGTCTCTTTTCTTGTAGTCCAGGGAGGTACATCTCAGGTCATTCACACCAACATGGACAATGACAGTGTCATATTTGTACTTATTGTGGAGTGACCTGAGTGCATGCATTATGTGGCGGATCCTGGCACCTGACAGGCAGCTAACAGTAACTTTCTCCTTGTTTAGTCTAGTGAGTGGAACATCAGTGTACTTGACTATAGAGTCACCTATGACTAGAGTGTTGGGTACGTTGTTATGCCTTATGGGCTGTGGTTGAGTGGCACACTGAGTTTGTGGGCTATGTGTCATTTGGGTTGTGTTGGGGGGTGGAGTTTGCTTGCATTTATGCTTTGGATGTCCCTGATGCTTGGGCAGGTTTTTGATATTTTTTAACTTTACTTTGTATTTTAGATACTGGAGCTTATCTCCTTAGCCCCTTAACTGAACTTTGTTTGTCATCTACTCAGACTAGTCCAGGATAACTGTATATTCATTTGTATTTTGCCTCATTACATTATGTTAGTGTTAATTTAGTAATGTTTTCGTAAACTGTATTGTCTTATTCTGATAGTGGAGCTTTTCTCCTCGGGCCTCTGCTGAAAATGGACATGTATCCAGCCAGACTAGACCGGTTAACAAATGTAAAATAAATAAATAAAATAAATTTTATTGAGAGCTTCTGTGAATGTAGGTGTGTGTTTTGTGTTTCTATGTGTGTGTTTTGGTGGTGTAGGTTTTGAGGGACTATGTGATGAGTGTGGTGTGGTGCAAGTGTTTACCTTCTCCTCTTGACTGTCTAGTCCAGTCTTGGGTGAAGAGAGCTTTGCCTCCAGTTTGGCTATATAAGTGCATCTCTCACAGGTTGTAGTGTTGGGTGGTAGGAAGAGAGGGTTGTCTGTGTACATGAGGCAATTGCTGCATTGCCCCAAGATGCCCAGATTCATCAGATAGACAGGAGAAATCACTGGGCGCTAACCCATAGACATGCCTGGATAAGTGCTTGTTTATTAAGTACTAAAAGCTGCTTTCCACTAGACAAGTGAGGAAAGATGAGTGCTGTAGTAATTGCAGTTTATGTAGTGCTTACAATGAGTACTGAACAAGTGCTGAGTTCAAAGAAACAGATTTGAGTGCTGAAACTAGAAAACTGGCTAGTTATAAGAAACAAAACTAAGCTAGAAGGCTTCCTTCCAACCCATAAGGGCTTGGTGGCTCAGAAGCCTACAAACAGTCTAGACCACTTAACAGGAAAGGTAGGAAACAAGCTTAATTTTTTTTTGTTCTCTTTCCCAGATGCTCTCTTTGTACACAGTAGGAGTGTCTGAAATCAGAATATGATCTCACTGCACTCAGTTGAGTGAGCAAATGAGATGGGCCCAGAAGGAGTATCCAAACACAAATTTACAAGAGGGGTGGGCAGTTTCAAAACCACTAAGATTAACACCAAAACAGAAACAGGGAGGGTGGGTGGGAAAACTAACTGAAGAACAGACTCAAAACTTCCAGTTCAGGTAATATTCATGCAAGATGGTTAAATCAATTTAAATATTGTATTATTTGAAAAAAATGTGAAGATAAACGTACTTAAATTCTCTTATATGTCCAGTTGAATACAGCTAGATCTTAGCCGGCCAAAGCTGAGGTTTTTAAGCAGAAAATATTTCAAACTGTACCACTTAAATAGGCAAGGACAGGAAATCAAAGAATGTAGCTACCCCCACACCTGCAATTACTAACAGATAATAAAATTCAAGCAAGCTCTAACTGAAGAACAGAGTCAAAACTTCCAGTTCAGTTAATATTCATGCAACACAGTTAAATCAATTTAAATACTGTATTATTTGAAAAAAAGTGCAGATAAAGGTACTTAAATTCTCTTATACGTCCAGTTGAATACAGCTAGATCTTAGCCGGCCAAAGTTGAGGTTTTAAGCAGAAAATATTTCAAACTGTACCACTTAAATAGGCAAGGACAGGAAATCAAAGAATGTAGCTACCTCCACACCTGCAATTACTAACAGATAATAAAATTCAAGCAAACACTAACTGAAGAACAGAGTCAAAACTTCCAGTTCAGTTAATATTCATACAACACAGTTAAATCAATTTAAATACTGTATTATTTGAAAAAAGTGCAGATAATTAGCGGCCAAAGCTGAGGTTTTTAAGCAGAAAATATTTCAAGCTGTACCACTTAAATAGGCAAGGACAGGAAATCAAAGAATGTAGCTACCCCACACCTGCAATTACTAACAGATATTAAACTTCAAGCAAGCTCTAACTGAAGAACAGAGTCAAAACTTCCAGTTCAGTTAATATTCATGCAACACAGTTAAATCAATTTAAATACTGTATTATTTGAAAAAAAGTGCAGAGAAAGGTACTTGTTCATGCTATGTCTGTTTTTAAAATTAAACAGTCCACGGAATCCTTGCACCAGCAATCAAACAAAATAGCCGTTATCTGAACGCAGATTTATTATTATTCACAAGCGTTTTCACCACTAAATAACGTGGCTTCCTCAGAGAAAATCGTTTACAACAATCACTATTGCACACTCTTGTTATAAGTAATTCAAAAAGGAAGTGATGTCACAACCATTAAAAACTCGTTCTATTTACATTCGCTTTACATTTGTATTTTATATAAATCTTAATACAAAATGTATATAAATAATTGCTATCATATTTCCACAAATCAAATTCAAAAACCAAGTATAAAAATGTAAGTGTATATATTAGTAAATATTCTAATGACAAAGAATTTAAACTAATTCCTATACTGTGGTTACTACTGCATTCGTTACAATATATTATTTTATTAATACTTGTTCAAAACTAATAAGATCTATTCTGTCAAGGATTCCGTGGACTGTTTGGTGTGTTACGCTGGTTTGTTACATTCAAGTTTTTCAACTGTTTTTAAAATTAGACTGTTTCATTTTGTTTAGCAAATGGTCGTCAGTATCTGTGTTACAAAATTTGAAATGAAAGTTTTACATTAAATCCAAATCTCAGTAATCATTGTAAAAGTAAAGGATAAAATAATATGCCCACTAACTGGTTTGAACAGTGTCTTTGACAATTAGTGAGACACAACCAAATAATAGCACACTGGAATGGCTGAGGTTTGGGCTGGTCCTCTGACCAGGCCTCAGAAGACAAAGGTGAAAGACTATACTATAACGTTGCAGTTAATAACTAAAGACTGCTTCTATATGCTAAGCAGTTTCCTGTATGAAATGTTCAAGTTGCCTTTGTTGTTTTTTTATCTCTCCCCTTCCCTTTTACTAAAATTGCTTTCTTGCCTATAGCAAATGAAGAGAATACTGATTATAGTTTTTGTCCATTATGTGTAGTCTAAGCAATCTCAGAGGCAAATGATTTAGTCAGGTGGCTAGCCCAAGCCCTGGAAAAACTATGAGAAGTAAACAGTTTAAAGAAACTGAGTCACTGGAATAAATCTTGTTTTACTAAAATATATAAGCAGTACTTCAAAAAAGAATGCGTCTGTTGCTAGCTCAACAATCAATGTGATATGAACTGGAAAGCAAAATAAAATATCTATACCTCATTTTAAAAATTCAAAAAACAAAAAACAAACTGGTGAAAAAAACACTCTTGCAGGTCCAGCACCTTTAAACTCCTTGATTCAGATAGTTGTGTGCAAAGTTCTTTATAATCCACAGGTTATGTTGTAAACAAGAACGCCAATAAACGAAAAAAACAAATTGAAATTTTATTAAGCTTAAAAACAAGCTTTTCGTCGGCACTCTGCACCAACTTCCTCAGAAAAACAAACTGCACCACACATTTGTCTCACTATAAATACATCACTACTCCACTCAAATTTGTTTTTTCGTTTATTGGCGTTCTTGTTTACAACATAACCTGTGGATTATAAAGAACTTTGCACACATCTATCTGAATCCAGGAATTTAAAGGCGCTGGACCTGCAAGGGTGGTTTTTTCACCAATCTATACCTCCTTTCTTCAGCACAAAAGGTTAATTATAGTAAATAAAAAAAGAATAAGTGAGGCCACTTCAGATAAGGATGGTAATGTAGTCAAACAGTAAAACACCGATTTCATTTAAGATTAAAATTAAGTAAAGCAATATAGAAGGCACACTGGATAGGCCTAAGCTACAGTATTCACATAGAAGGTACAGCAACAACAGTACAACTCACTCTGCACTGATGTGCTGTTGTGGTGCTGTGCTGTGTAACAATTCACAGTTGTGCACATTCACACAACAGCAGCATTTCAATTATTTGGAGTGTTCCCAACTATGAGCCCCTCCATCAATCAGTCAATCAGTCATTAACACAAATGCAGGCAGTGACCCCCCCCCCCCCCACAAACACACACACATACAATAAACATTCATGCATTTACACTCATGGCCCCACTCTCTCACACTATCCCAAGTGTCCACACACAGAGTTCCTCCCTAAACAAACACACACACAACAAACATTCATGCACTTACACTCAAGGTCACGCTCTCCCACACTTTCCCAAGTATCCACATACAAAGTCTCCCCACCCACAAACACACACAATAACATTCATGCACTTACACTCATGGCCCCACTGTTCCACACTATCCAAGTATCCAAACACAAAGTCCCCCCACCCACAAACACACACAACAAACATTCATGCACTTACACTCATAGTTCCACTGTCCCACACTATTCAGGTATCCACACACAAAGTCCCCGCATCCACAAACACAAACAATAAACATTCATGCACTTGCACTCATGGCCCCACTCTCCCACACTATCCCAAGTACCCACACACAAAGTTAAATTCCAGTATGCATTTGCATGCACTTCCATTCACACACACCACAATGTATCTTAACCAGCAGTCTGAGCAAGGATGTTGCACTGCATTGACTCCAGACACTTATATCTTTGGAGCCCTGGACCTGTGAAAAACTTCTGGAGTACAGATATATATGAAGCCAATACTATGCAAGTCTACTAAGGCAACATCCAGGAAGCATATTTGCAGAGATCCTGCCAATAGACTACCACATTTACATGCAATAGCATGAACTTCATTGCCTAGAAATGCCCATTGGTACTTATAGGTAGTGCGTGGAATCTATAATTTAGTGAAGTATGTAAGACAAGCAGGTCCATATATGACAGCCCTGGTATAAATTTACATCTAGCCATCCAATAAACAAAACTAACTTTAATAGTACATTGAGTACCACTTTGTTTGACTTCTGGTGGCAATTTGTTCTATGCCCATTGTAATCTAAGCTTTTGGAATACTTGCCACTACAGGTCAAACAATGTGTTACACACAACTACACAAAAAACAAGCAAATTAAATCAAACTGCCACAAACTAAAAAAACAAATGGAAGTTTATTCAAACAATGCATTACTCCTTTGGCAACCTTTAAGGTTAGTCTTGCTAGATGGATGGATAGGAATAAAGTCATACTGGGCTTACCATGTAAAGCCCTGCTCTATTTGGGAGTTAAACTGTATTAAATGTTTGGCAAGAGTGGCTACACATCTTACAGTCTCTCTGTGATTTCTTGCCTAGTATTATTGCTTTGCGCCTATGTAACCTTGCAAACTTTGCAAGCTGACTGGAATACCAGTAGCTAACTTTTTCTGCCATCCAGCAAAAGGAAAAAGATATGCAAAGTCAAATTTCTTCCTGAACCGGCAAAATAATGTACGGCACCATGCATTTCACTGAAGTACAGTTATTGGAAAAATTTAAATGAAAGTGCATTTTACTGAAAACAGTTTGTTAAATCACAATTCATAGAAAATACAACTCAACATCAGAGCAGTTATTAAAGGAAGTGTGTCTATAAGATGAGCACTGTGAATGGCCACCCTCATGGTGTACCTCCATATCTCTAGAGGTTTGTGTGTAAGCACCAGCACTGATTCAATGTATGTGGTGTGTTCTGATTTCTCTTTGGTTGTGTGACTGTGGAGTTAGTATAATTAAAGAAAGAGAGGTGTGGGGTTAAAAAAGAGATTTTTAATGTATATTTCTTGTATATGAAGTCTTCTGTGTATTGTGACTCTACCAGATAGGTTCCCAAGTTTCTAGTGAAATGTATTTTCAATGAATATTTTCCAGTGATGTGTGATTCATGAAAAGGGCATTCAGTGAAACGATGTAGACCTGTTGTGGTGTAATTGGTAAGATAATGAATTTACAGGGAATTTTTCTTGGTTCCCATATGAAAATAGAACTTGACTGCAGGACAAGATTTTATTACATCTCATTAATTCATCAGATGACAACATTTTATTTTTCAAAACGACAAGAACTAAGAAACATTTTTTATCTGTTACAATGGCAGAAAAGCAACTAGTCTGCTAAGTGTGCTTTCTAAACTGAAACTGTGAGATAGGATGATCTGATAACCCTTTCCAACAGCAGTGAGCTTCATTATCTAAGCTGTCCTTTTCATGTATTCTTTATAATGTTTTCACAGACTATCTCTTGTTATAAAATGGTACATATTTGTAGTTTATCTAAGCTTTCTGTCTTAGGTTAGAAGATACTAGAAGACTATGAGCCACTTAAAATGGTTTCCATCCTTATTTTGTAATAATGATTTAACTTAACTGTATGCAAAAATAGGTATAAAGATTACCTTCCGGAAACATTCTATAAACATTTTAATAGTCTCAAGGTAGGTTGTTGTTGTTGTATCTTTCATCTTTTCCCGGTAAGGGGTCGCCACAGTGGAACTCCGGTCTGCTAATGATTGGCAGTGGATTTTTACGTACCGAGTTACCAGCCCTGACGCACAACCTTCAATGAAGGTACGCCCATTCACGCATGTCTCCACACAGAAGACACTTTAGCTGAGAATCGAACAGGACATCGTCTTACTGTGAGGCGATAACGCTCAAGGTAGGTAATAAGTGAAAAAGGGTTACAATTAATGTGCATGCCATGTGTACATATTTGTGTGTGTGTGTGTGTTCCTATGTGTATGTATATTTATATAACACACACACACACACAATCACTCACACAGGTACACACACACTACTTATTATTTGTTCTATATACACAGCAAGCCTATCATTTCTAGTTGACCCATTAACCGCACTTCATTTTCTACCTTCCCTCCACTGTTAACCTGCCCTTATGTTTTTCTACCTGCTCCATGTCCTCTCGATTGTCTCTGTGGAGTCACTTGCCACCACCTATTCTCATTATACATTTCATAAGTTATCAGTCCTTTTTTTAAAGAAATTCTTTGGGAACTATAGATGGTATTTAGAGCACTACAATATGTTACCTCTCCCTAAAATCTGTTGTCTTTGCCCCATCCCCATCTTATTTTCTTTGGAGTATAGCAGGAGCATTTTATTTATTTATTTATTTATTTATTTTTAATTTAACTGCTGACTGAAGCATACATTGAACTGCGGTGGTGGTGCTGCGGTATTGTTGTCGCCTCACAGTACAACGTTGTCCTGTTCGATTCTCAGTTAGAGCATCTTCTGTGTGGAGACATGCGTGAATGGGCATACCTTCGTTGAAGGTTGTGCGTTAGGGCCGGCAGCTCGGCACATAAAAATCTACTGTCAATCATTAGCAGACCAGGGTTTCGCTGTGGCGACCCTTAACCGGGTAAAGCCAAAAGACACAACAACAACTGAAGCATACATTTAGATTTTTTTCACATCTCCCTCCAACTAAATACCATTTAGTAATTGACTCAGCCTACTGCACTTTATCTACATATGAGTAAAGTTACATTATAATAAAGATCATAATTACTATCCAATCATGTATAAGTCTGTGACTAACTCTTAGCATTTGCATATACCTAAGGTATATAAATATTTCTTGTGTCCACTCTTGAAATGCTATCACACATTTGAGGATCCTGTGAAAAAATATTTTTATGTATTTAATATATACATATATTTATTATGTCTGCCAACATTTGCATGAATCTAAATATGTACATATGTCATTACATTTCTTTGTTTCAGCTATTCAGTATCATTTCATTGCTGGAGCTTTTCTCCACAGGACTCTGCTGAAGTGAGGTATTATGCCCAGTCAAGCAATTCCAGTCAAAAAATGGAAACAAGTAAGTAAATTAAAATAAATAAAATGTAAAGCTGTTTATAGCTGACTGAAGGTCTTATTTTATCTTATATAATAGTCTCTGGAATAACAATTTAGGTTTGTAAATTTTGCATGTTTAGTTTTTTATTTGTAGTTTGTGTATATGATTTGTTTAGATTAGACATACTGTTCAGGATTCACAGTCTTACATGTTTGTGAACATCAGGTGTTTCAACTAATTGGCAATTCTGAATACCCATGACTTGTTTCATCATTTTACTGGACAATTTCAGTCTTATGATCTCGTCAGCACAGTACAATCAGAGTGTTTCTCATGCTTAGTCAAACACTCTGCTTGTGCTGTGCTGGTGAGGTCATAACAAGGCCGAAATATGCATATCAACAGCTAGTGGGGTTTGGCTTTATTGGCCTGAAATTGTCCACTATATATATATATATTAGCAGCTGAAATAAAGAATGCATGGTTTGACTGGAAGACCCATCAAATATATAACCATAGGCAATACTCTAGAACTGGATGAGTTAAATGCTTAGTTTTACAAGCTGCATTAAGAAGGGATGATTGGCTCACTCCTTAATTTATTTATAGAAACTGAGACATTGAAGAGATTTGACAAGAAGCTTTTAGAGGCCAAATTGAATCTATTCCTCTACAGGACACACTGCTGCCAGTGAATTATAAACCTATATCATTATTGAATATAGACACAAGAATCTATATAAAAGTTTTAGCTATTCAATTGGAAGTGCTATTCAAGAACTTTTTACCTTCTAATCATCAAGGTTTTATTAAAAGAGGCAGTCCAGTACTGTTTAAGCTACAGATGAACATACAGACATGGGCTCAAAGATTGGCAAAGTTTAAAATATGCCGCAGATAGCATGTGCAGTTTTAATAGACTTTGCACATATGAAGCAATAATGTAGCATCTGTTAACTGACCAACATACCTTTCAACTTGCCCTAATATTTTTAGAATGTCCCTGATTTTGCCTCATACTTTTGCACAGTATCTTATAAAATTTCTTGTAAACTACTTAAGATTACAGTTACTCATTAATGCTAGACATTAGAATTTAATAGTCTTATTGTTCAGAAAAAGAATGCTGATGAAAATTCTATAGTTCTATTAATTTTTAAATTGAAGAAAAACACTAAAAATTGTATCTCTGATTTTGTGCATTTCTCCACCCTTTGTTTTTAGCTTTGTCAAGAATTCTTGACCAAAGAAACTGAGAGGTATGCTGACCAGCCATAGGTAATGTATGTTTTACTCATGACCAGTATAATTTGCCCATAATTATGAAAACATAGACAGTAAATATCGTTCTGTATGGGTAAACACTAATAAGGTTTTTACTACCTTTTGAAAATAACTCACTTATTTAGCAGGTACTCTTTATTACATCTGAACCCAACCCTTTTCTTGTAAAATTCTCTTGAGTATCTGATGCGACTTTATCAAAATACTGCAGTGCATGTGTACACAACTGGATACATGCTCATGCTCTCACTGTACATAAATGTAGTTAATTTACATCATAGGTGCAGTAGCTATATTCATTTTTTAAAATGGATTTATTGAGATTTATGTATTTAATTTGTGCTAATTCCTTTATTGTGACTAACAAAACATTTATTGGTACTTACGTATTATCGCAACCAGATTTTTACGAAGCCATAACTGTCACTGTTCTCACAAAACGAGTCTGTGTAATACTGAAAACAGGTGTTCAAAATCCTAATTACTATTGTTTAATATTGTTTAGGCAGCAGTACTTGAAGTTACTGCTCTGTGACTTTCAGGTCTATTAGGCATACTTACTTTTTTTTAGGTTTGCTTACTTTTGCCTTCATAGTTTGTAAGTTGTGTGACGATGGTGCATTAAGGCAGTTATTCTTCTGCCATGGCTTGTTTGTATCACTGTAAAATCCTATCGGTGAAAAGGGAAGTTCCCCATGCTGCATGGTTTTTACCTGTGCTGTCCCTCATAAAAGCTTTTTTCCCTAAATCACTGAGCATTGCCATTACACATGTAAATCACCGAGCATTGCAGTCAGTGAGGAGTGGCATGTGTTACCATTTCATACTATGTGAAAGGTGGTTGCGATGCCAGAGCAATGTTTTTAACACTACAGAACAATTTACATTGCTTATATGCATTGCACTTAAATTAAATTGTTGATCTAAATGAATTATTTCTATAATTATCTACTTCAAACATATTGTTAATATTTGTGCTGTGTTTATGTATACACTCGTTTCACAAGAACAGTGAAACTTATGGCTCCGTAAAAATCTGGTTGCGATAATACGTAAGTACCCATTTATTTTTTTAACTTTGTTGATTTGTTTGTGGATTGATTTTTCAAGTAAACTACTTTTATTTATTTATCCTTTGTTGATCATGTTTGTTGCACTATATTTGGTCTCTCTCCAGGGGAGCCCCATGGTGGTATTTATACTATTATGTGAAATTTGACCAGGGAACTGGTGAACTTCCATTGCTCCTTTGATAGGTACAGGGTAATCTTTTACATTTACCTGAGTTACTACTAATTCAAGCAGTCTTTTTATAGAAATAGTCCATCCCCCTCCTATGCTGCATTGGAGTATCTTCAATACAATCACCTGAGTGGGAATAGAACCCACAGCCTTCTGGTCTTCCAGCAACAAAGGCGAGTGTGCTTAAAAATGTAGGTAAACTCAACCCTGTTTCAGGATTTGCTTATTGGCAGTTATTCTCAGTGGAAATGTTGTATTCCCAGAAATGGTACTGGGATATTTGATTTTATGGTATTATATTGCTATGGCTGCTGTAGAAGGGAAGTCAAGACAGACAGATAAATGTTGAAAGGCCTAGTAAATAGGAATGTATCCTTGCTGGAAGGTAGGAATTATGCTGTGTCCAACTAACCATACAGTTACGGAGCAAAAGCATATGTTGACAGAGACATCATTTATGGAGGATTTGCCTGTTTAAAACAGAGAATTATTTTTATGTCCGTCTCCTGTACTTTCATTCAGATTTCCAGGCTGAAATGTATTCCCTGATATTGTTTTCCTGCAAATGTGTTGCTTTTTATTAGGGGCTGCAGGAATTAACTCATCAGATTTTGATGAAAGCCAAAATGCAAAATAAGATTACAGAGACACTGCTTAACTTTTAAATCACATAATTAGATTCTAGCTGATAAGTATGGCAATACTGCAGCATTAAAAACATAATTCTAATTATAATTCACAAGACCATGAATTAAAGGAACCACTGTTTATTATATAAAGTTGATATATAAATACAGTAGATGTTTTTATCTCTCTCTCTCTCTCTCTCTATATATATATATATATATATATATATACATATACATGTACACACACAAACATGGGTATTTTATTCAGTACTATTAAAGCATAGACCATCTTCAGACCTTTTCTTAGGAGAGTATATTTTCATTTAGAACCTCATGCATTTCTTGCACTGGAAAGCAGCACCACCTTGTGTTCAAGTCAGATCATTGCCAATGCAGAAGAAATGCTTCCAAATATTCCCTCATTTTAGTGCAGACCAGCACAATACTTCTCAAACTGGGAGCAGGGTAAAACAACTCCAGCAGATTCTTACAACAAAAATGGCTTACAGAAAGCAGATTTTAATATGCCCTGTTTACGCCCAGTCAGTCTTTTAAAATATGTAAGACAGCCTGACATTCTCAGCTTTTTGCCTTTGTAAGGAGAAATCATTACATAAAACCCAGGGCAGTATTTCTCACAAAGGAACAGATAGCCTCTAAATGCCAATGTTATCAGGCCACAGTTCTGGCAGTAAACAGCCACACAAGACTGTCAAATTGCTCAGATTCATCTTAAGAAAAAAAAAAAAAAAACTAGCAGGAGTATCCAGGCCATATGTCTTGCTTAATTCAGACATTAATGAAAAGCATTAGCATATCTACACTGCGGTGGTGGTGCTGCGGTAGCGCTGTCACCTCACAGTTAAGACGTTGTCCTGTTCGATTCTCAGCTAGAGCGTCTTCTGTGTGGAGACATGTGTGAATGGGCGTACCTTCGTTGAAGGTTGTGCGTCAGGGCCGGCAACTCGGCACGTAAAACTCTACTGCCAATCATTAGTGGACCAGAGTTCGGCTGTGGCAGCCCCTAACCGGGAAAAGCCGAAAGACACAACATTAGCATACTATCTACAAAGCAATTCTCCATAATTTAGTTAACTGTTTGAAGTAGAGTTTTTGGTCTAATAAGAAATAAATCTTTTATAACACCAATAATGGGAAAATTACACTTCACTAACTTAATTAATCTTCTAAGTATTTTCCTGAAAATGCATCACTAAAATCAGTAACTAAAATCCTTGATGCTAAAAATGAACAGAAAACTTATGTTGCACCACTCTAAAATAGCTAAAGATGGACAGGCTGCTTTTGATATAATTTGATGCAAATAAAATGACATCTGTGTTTGACTTATTTTATCCTTAATAGAGAGAAGAAAACACTATGGTAAAATACAGAAGCATTTGAAAAAAATTATCAGCAAATATGTCATCCTTTGCTATGGGTAATATAGGCACAGGGCAGAGTACAATACTTCATTGCAATGTCAACTAAAAATAACTTCATATATAGAAATATGGGTAAGGAAAAGTTCATAAAAGCTACAAATTTGACATCATAATGGCACATGAGTATTTCCACCCTTTCTACTCCTCACATGTAAAAGTTGTAACCATACCACTACCATAAGATGGCATGGCAGCTTGCTAGCCAACCATTCTTTAAAGGTTTTCATAATCCCCAATGCAGCAACACCTCCCACATTGCCCTCTGATTCATCAGAGTGATTGGTTAATGTCTTTCTCCTCCTTGTGCCCAAAATTAGCTTCTTTAGTTTTAATATCCTGACTTTCATGACATTGTTTACACATACAACATACTACTTTTCAGTTCTTTCCCCTACCGTGTCCCAGTCATGTCACTCCTCTCCTCTGTTTTAATACCATCTCTTTATTCTGGCTTAAAAAGTAATCATTTATGTAAGCAGGTTAAAAATAACACTACATTTGTTTACACTTCTAGCATTAAGGATATTGTACATTTTGCATTTATTTGACTTTGCCTTGGCAGGTTCTGACATCTGAATATTAAGTAAAAGACAGAGCAAAACTTCTGCCAGGATACAAAATGTTGAAAGTAACCACTGCCCACCTTCATCCATTAGCAGATTTATATCAAGAAAAAAAGGGTTTTCTTCCACCATCAAAATATATCAGGAAGCTTGGAGTCACCGTCCTTGATATGCCAAAGGATGAGTTAAAGTAGCCGATGTGCATGGCGGTTGCAGTAGCAGGAAATGGTCATGTAAAAGTCATGGGTACTTGATGTCTTGGAAGTTTTCTCAACAGATGGCAGAGCAAAGGCTAAAGCACACTGAATGTACCATGGCATTTGAAGGCTGGCTGAAGAACAGGTTTAATGCAATCCTCAGGGATTTGGTTTTACTGATAATTTATGTTTAGTCTAAGGGATGCAAAAAATTGTCTGGACAGCAAGCTACATTTCTTTATTTGATTGTGTAGGGCAGCTGACAAGAACATGATTTGAGGAATAAAATGACTTGCAAAGGAAAAATAAAAATGCTTTCTTAGACACAATGCCAGAATGCTGGTGATTGCAGGACTCAGTCTAATAAAACTAATGGGAGATGATAGGAAGCATGCTGTCTCAGCAAGATTAGAACAGAAAAGGTAAAGCCTTTAATGGAAAGAAAATGGCAACTACTTGCATCTGTAGTTTTGCTGAATAAAGCCTCTTTTCTTGCAACATGCCTGGATGAGGGCATAGACATCACTAGGGAACTCAATGAAACCTGATATTCATCGTTAGAATAATGTCATATGTATCAACATGAGTCATAGCTCTGAACACATGGAAATTAATTGAACAGATCCATCTGGTAAACAAGAAGGGAGGAAAGGCATTATGAGCTACATTAAATATTGAAAGGAACACCAAAATCCAACTATGTGTCATTTTCATATCCATATACTAAAGGTAAAAATTAATAGAAAAACTACAGATGGTATTATTCAAACAAGATGATAAATGAAAATCACTGAGGATGGAGAAGCAGCCCATATATAAAATTCACTGCATACCCCCCCCCCACACACACACAAAAACACATACAAAAAAAAAAAAAAAGCATTGCTGAAGAACACCTAAGCAACAACCAATATTTATTGTTTGCAATGGTATCAGGAGTTTGAAAATTGTGAGACAGTACAAAAATTCAAGTGTTCCAGTGTTTTATAGGAGTATACATCTCAACAGAAAAAAATACATAAAGTTAAAGAGAAAAGGAGCGTTCGTGTGTGTGCATATATTATGGATGAGTAGATTTTACTCTGTTGAATCATCAGTTTGCCAGAGTGAATGACTTGGGAAATTTGTGAACTGCACTCTTTTAGTGTTGCAGATTTCCAAAAACAGAAGATTAAGTATATGTTGATAAGATAAGTGTGGGAGTGGGATTCTTATTCCAACAAATGTATATATTCTAAACATTTCAGTATTATGGAGAGGGAGTGTGTGTGTGTGTGTGTGTGTGTGTGTGTGTGTGTGTGTGTGTGTGTGTGTGTGTGTGTGTGTGTGTGTGTGCGTGTGTGTGTGTGTGTGTAGGGGGGTTAGGGTTACAGTAAGGGCTAGTCAGAAATAGCTAGTTGTCTTTACATACTTTAAAATCTTGTCTGACAACTTTGTTACTAATATTATAAACGACAAGAAACTATCTTAACTTGCAACATTTTCTGTATATACTATTGATAATCAATATCTTGTTATTGTATTAAAGCCAACAACCTGTAATGTTGTTTACTATTGCTGCAACTTTGTATCTCTATCATGTACATGATGTGGAGATTTTCTCCCCAGGCATCCGCTGAAAAAGGAACTGCGTCCAATCAGAATTTCCTGGTAAATAAATAAATAGTTTAGGGATAGATCATATTGTGCATGATTGCACAGTATATGGCATGTGCCTGAGTTTCTCATATAGTGGTAGTGTTATGGAAAAGGTTTATCTAAGGTAAGGGTGTAGAGATGAGGTTGGGGCAGGGTTAGGGTTATCTAGTGAAGCCCCTCAACCATCCTTACAAATGTGCATTAACCCAAACTATTTATTAGTTTGCCCTATGTTTCACAGTGAATTAAAATATATAAAGAGCCATGCTCAAAATATATCCAAGCTTTACAACATCTCTACAAAACCTAAGTATCAAGGGCATATTATTATGATCAATATGATTTATTTCTCACAGGATGGTGGACTATAAGTCAAATGAGAGAAGGTGGGTGGAAAGTAGGAATTTATAATATACAGTAGGAGTTATGAATAACCTACTAGCACTGTGGCTCACTTCCTAGTTTGAATCAAGAACAATAATGAAAGCAAGATCCTGTAACAGTGCAAAGGACGGCACTCCGCTTTATAATAAAACTTGTAGTACTAACCAAAACAGTGCATTCGTTTATCAGCATTAGCAGAATAACCAAGACTATTATCATTCCCTAGAAGGTTACCTAACGCTGAAGATTTATTTTCCATTCTGCTGTTAGTTTCAAAAATGCAGATTGTGAATCAGGTAGATTTGCTTTAATCTTTGAGAATTTCTGTTTTTCACCAATATAGCACAGATGTATTATGCTGGTTTAGCTACTTAATAATCTAACAACAGGTGGTTTCACACCTACAGTTAGATTTGTAATTTTTAGGAGAAATCCCTTAAAAAGAATGGAATGATGAAAGAAAGTGCAGAGAGGAAATGCTTGTAAAAAAGTTATTTTAAATATTTTCGTTCTGCACTAAAATAGGCCTTCTGTTTACTACACAATAATGCCTAGAATATACGGCCCAAGAGACATCTAACATCAGAACTGTTGTTATCTTGTCACAGTTTCCTGTGCTGATGCCTTCCAACTTTGAGTTGAAGAGCAAACAAAAATAAAAAAAAGCTTTGAAAAGTTGAAGATGTCAAAAACAAAATTAGCAAATATGGTATCACACCCTCTGACAGCTTGTTGTTCCCTTAGCTCCTCATTCATACTTCTAAACCACTACCACCAGATACTTGAAGCTGTTCACATGCTCTGCCATTTTTCTTTCTATCTTCTGTTTCCCCCATTTGCTGCCATGAGAACTGTCTTGTATGGACTCAGTTTCATCCCATCTGCCTTCAGTTTTACATTCCACTCCATTCCCTGTCATTTGCTGAAGTTCCTGTTCAGAGTCTTCTTGTAACACCGCATCATTATGTATGCAAGGATTCACTACATAATTTCGAAATATTGAAATCCCGAATTTCAGTATTTCGAAATTACATAGCCGAACACACAAACCGAAACCCTAAAACCGCGAAATTCAAAATCCCGATGGTACATTACAGATACAGCACACACAAACACATACACACAACTTCCACCCAACTCAAATATATTATCCTATACTACAGATAATCAGGGGGTAAGCCCCCCTGCACCCCCCACACCCCCCTTCTTATATATACTAACTCCGAGATCACACAATCAGACACACACACAGGTAACTCACTCCCACACATTGTACACACCCTCACACACACACATCACAGTCAAAACACGCAGTGACATACACTAAAGCCCCTAATCAACACACATACACATACATACATACCCAAACTAACATCTTACCATTCACACGCCACAACACCAGAAGCGCTAATTCAAAATCTCCGTACTTCTAGAAATTTCCAGCTGGACTTTTTCGTCATCTTTTGCTTTTTTTCAATTATATGTCCCACTGCAAACATTGCAACAGTTGTTCTGCATCCTAATCTGAATTCAAACTGCTCATTTCCCATCTTACTTTGTATTACTCTGCTTATTCATTTATTAGTCACCCTGTCCAGCATTTCCATGTAGTGTGACAGAACTTTGATAATTCTGTACTGCCCACAGTTGTGAATGTACCCTTTGTTCTTGTACACTGGCACTAGAATGCCTGTTCTCCAGTTATCTCTCTGTACTGCTTCTTATAAACATTTTATCAAAAAAGTACAGACAAGTACTGTGTATAATTGGAAATATGAAATCAACAGAAAATTGTCTGCACTAAATAAGATGCATAAGACAGAGTCAGATCCAGTATGAGCAAATAGTGTCCTAAGACACTAGTAACACTACCAGTTTATGGAAGTGAGAAATAAAAGTCATGTGATGGGGAGTGAGAAATAAAAGTCACGAGTGTAACAATGTATGGCGTGCTATTACTAGTGACATGAGGAAGAGGTATGGAGTAATGAGAATGAGGAATGGAGGGAGACAGTAAGTCAGAGGGGAGAAGGTGGGTAGAGGGTGCGAATTTATAATATAGAAGATACAAATAACCTAATCAAGAAAAATCAAAGGGGAAAGGATGGACACAGTGTGACTTCAAGCATTAAAGTTATGAAAACGGTATGGAAAGATACAAAAGAAAGGTTACAAATGAATGAGAATTGGTTGCTTTCAAGAGGAATACAAAGAACAGTACTACTAGTCAAAGAATGAGGAATTTGGTGGTCACAGGAGATTTTTTTGTGGATGTATCACAGATGGGTAGAATTTGGCAGTACTTTTAAGGAGAAGGCAGAATTAAACAGGTCTTATTGTAACTCAGACTGAGACTTGATAGATGATATGTTAGGGTTTGTACAGGCAAATGAAAAGGAGAGACACAGAGGCAGAGTGATATGGGTTCAGCACTTCAATGTAGTGCCACAGCTGAACTTAGATATAGTTAAGTGGGAAGTAAGAGTTCAGTGTGAAATGCCAGAATAGTTTAATAAAATTTATAAAAAGGGTAGTAGTGTTAAATAGCTGGGAGTAAAACAAGGAATGTGAAGCAGTTTAGAAAGGTAAGTATGTTAGAGCCGATATGAGTGCATGATGAATCTCAATGGAAGTTTGAGAATACTGACATATATGAATGAAGAATATTACATCGTTTCCTAGTTACAATGTTATGGAATGAAAGTAGGGAGGTATTTAAGAGGTAGAGATGGAAGACAGGTAAGTGAACAGAGGCAGATCTGGTGACATCGTTACAACAGATGGCTACAAATGCAGGTCAAAGAACAAATTAGAAAAGGGTGAGGTAGGATTTAGAGAGTGGGATGACGTTACACCTGCATGCAAGGTGGAAGTTATGGAGTAAAGAAACCAGTAAAATGTATGGTGACAGGATCTAATTAAGCAAGTAGATGTGGATTTCTGTCAGGAGCAAATAAATACCAATAAAAAGGATTAGGAACAATTAGAGAAAGAGATGGTGAGCGGACAGGATTATAGCTGCAAGAAGAGAGAGAGGAACTGGAAGAAGAAGATGATATGCAAGTAGAAGTAGAGAGGGATGGACAAATGAAGAAACAATGGCAATGACATGAAGTTGTTTGTTTGCAGCCTTGGATATTCAAAGAGAAGAGTGTGGGTGGCTAAAGTGGAAAGAGTGCAGTAAAGGAGGGTTAGCAGTAATGAAGAAATAAGGGAAAATTTTAGGTAGGTTTTTTTTTTGTAAATTTGTACACATGGAGAGAGCTAGAGGGGAGAAATGTAAGAGGGCAGAAATAGGGAAGGAATACTGGAAAGAAATGAATAAAGAGGTAGGTAGGTAGATAGGTAGGTGTGTGTGCGTGCGTGTGTGTGTGTGTGTGTGTGTGTGTGTGTGTGTGTGTGTGTGTGTGTGTGTGTGTGTGTGTGTGTGTGTGTGTGTGTGTGTGTCTGTGTGTGAGAGAGAGGGAGGGAGTGGTGCTAGCAGCAATTAGTCATATAAAGAAAGTCAAAGCCAGGGTTGCCAATGGGTTTCCAAAAAGATCAAGTACAAATGTATTTGCAGGTGCTTGCATTCTTTTATTGGAAAATGTTGAATGGATGTTACTAGAAGTGTTGCAGATTTCTGAAGAATTTGTGAAGGAATCAGTCCTGCATTGCTTTCCAAGAAATTGCTGGCAAAAGTGATAACAGGAGGGGAAATGTTTAGTGGGGGCACTATGCTCATTGGGGAAAATATGTTTAATAATGAAAGTCTACAAGGGAAGAGGTTAGGAGAAAAAAAAATTGTGGGGAGTTAATATATGATAAAGGGAATGCAAGATAAATGGACCAGCAGGCAGAATATTTTGATTGGGAGAACAGAATTGTTAAAAGAGAAGTTGGTAAAGGCCAAATCTAGCAAAAAGTGACCGTGATAGCTTCCTAGAGCCTGGTACTGGCTATATGGGCCCAGATATATAAAAATTAATTTAAAAAATCCATTTTTACAAATAGAGAACATTTTCAGCTTGGTGTCATTCATAAAAGCTTTCCTTCCATAACAAGCAAAGCTCCTTCATATACCCATGAAACTGACTCATGATTTTAATGGAAGTTAAGGTAGAAAAAGTTATTTTTTTTTATTTTGAAGCACTATAGTTGTTATTTGATTTTTTGCAGCAAATGAGTCTTTTCTTATTTTACAGGTAAGAACAAGGAAATCAAAGTGGAAATCACAGGTATTTTCACAACAATGGTGTGTGGGGTGTAAAGTGCCCTGCTAGGGGGCACTGACTAGTTAAGTGCATCTCAGGCCCTGTGGCATAGATACAAGAACCTTAATTTCCACACCAATTGGCAGACCTCCCTTACCTTCTTTTTGTTTTCATTGGTAAATCAAGGAGGATTACAGTCAATGTCAATCATTTGAGTTTCACAGGTTTTATGTTTCAAAAAATCATGTTGATACAAACCCTGTCATCCTTTTAATGTGTTTAGTGATTTAGAGTAGTATGCTGTTATCTGTCTCTAGTTCTACAGAATATCTCTTATTTTGCTTCATATTTATACCATGTTCTTTGGGTATAATCTTTAGTTTCCTTAATAATGACAGTATGTTCATTATTTAGTAGTGAATACATTGTGTAGCATGCAGTCTGAGTTTAATGTAAATATTTATACTATGAATATATTTTCAATTTAGCTTATTTTTTGCTGGCACACATGAAATATTCTGTGTTTGGACTACAACAATTTGTCTTGCACATAGTGTAGATACATAAAGTTATAAGCTGCTAAAGAGCTGCTTTCTGTAGTACATGATTTGATTCTCTCAACCTTCATTTCTCTTTTATATGACTCTGCCAAGTTATTCACCAGGCAGTACTCCTGGGCTACTCCAGAAAAGGTACATTGATCGAGTGGGCTGTCCCACACTATTAGTAAATGCTTTATACATTTGTCCGTTGAATTCTTGCATCCTTCACATACATGCTAATTAGTACTTCACTATATGCTTTTTGAGTATGAATCTCAGCATGTCTTGCAGTTTAAAGGGTTGCCAGATGCATTTTCACAAAATGTAAGTTTCAGGGGAAGAGACATTCACTGCTTCTCACACCAACTCTATTTTCAATGTGGGAGTATTTTGTTTGCAAATCGGTGATCAGTATTTTTCTGTAAAATTTGAAATAAGAGTTTCAAATGAAATCCAAATATCTGTAATAAATATAAAAGTAAAGTAGAATATAGTAAGAACACTCACACGTTTGAAAAGTGTTTACAGATTCATAGGTATATACAAGGCTAAAGACCACGAGAGGCTTTAAAGCCTAGCCATGCAATCCAACACAAGTATCATGGGCATTTATTAAGATTAGTTTGGGCATTAACATCTGTCTCTGTCTGTTAGAGGTGTAGGGGCCAGACCTGGGGTGAATTTCAATTTCTCATCCGTTCATCAAGACTACACTTAAATAGGGTTAGGGATGAACACTGCTTCACATGGATGGAGAGCCTTTTTCAGAAAATGGTGATCTTCTGAGACACAGATCTATCTGGCCAATATGTCTTATTTATGTCACAAGCAAAATACAAATACCTGGACCAAGTGGTTCTGATTCTGCTCATTTTGAAGATGTACAAAAGTTCCATTAGAACTTCATCCAAGGACGTCTTGTATGCCAGGCATAGATCACCTCTTAGTAACCTGTAGAAGACTTGAGTATAGACATAAGGCTTTAAAGCAATCCATACAGAATAATGGGTTTATACCCTGTATTATCCTGATAAAGAATCTTTGTAGACAATCCAACTGTGGCATATGTTTGGTAAGCTATAGTGAAGGGGGCATTATACTTAATGATTGGTCTGATAATGGCAGAATAAAGTGGAACTGTGACTTCCTTGAACCTGGATGCCATGCCTTTATTTATAAGTTGTGTAACTGTGAAGGCTGCCAGCCCAGCCAGCTAGAATTTTGTTTTCATTGGTAAATTAAGGAGGATTACAGTCAGTTCATAGGTGCATAGAGTCATAGGTAGGTCCTAGGCTATTGGCCCTAGGGCCTATATAAGCCTAGCCAAACGGTACCTTGGCTTTTGACACCCAAGAAAATAATTTTCCTGTGCCCCTCTCAAGCAGAGCCACAGAAGTGATCCCTGGGGTGAATTTCCAATCTCCCATCCAATCATCAAGATTTTTCTTGAAGAGTGCTAATGAGGAGCTTTGTTTGATATAGATAGGTAGTTTGTTCCAGAGTATGGGAATTCTCTGGGACAGGAATCTATCCCTCCA
Source organism: Protopterus annectens (assembly GCF_019279795.1). Lineage (NCBI taxonomy): Eukaryota > Metazoa > Chordata > Ceratodontiformes > Protopteridae > Protopterus > Protopterus annectens. Next base: position 669,031,120 of record NC_056748.1, on the reverse strand, counting down.
GCATGTTCTGTTTATTGTGGTGACAAGGTTTAGGTATAGGTCAGAGGGATTGGGATTTCTTTATGTCAAGCATGTCCAACAGCTCTGCATTTGACATAGCTTTATATGTTAGGCAGAGATCGCCTCTGAGTAGGCGATATGCGACAGAGTAAAGATGGAGTTTTTTATGACGGTCTGGTTAGGCCATCTGTTTGAGGCAGGTAATCCTCTTTGTGAGATATTTATGTGGCCTTTCCAGTTGTAGTAGATGTCTTGTGAGGTATATAACAAAAGGGGCGTTGTACTCTATAGTGGGTCTAATGAGTGATGAGTAGAGAAGAACAATGACCTATATTTTTCCTGGATGAGAAACCTTTTGTGATGAGGTGTGCCATGTAGAAGGATTTTCTGACTACTGTGGTGATGTGATTATCAAAGGAGAGACTACTGTCCACCTGTGTCCCAAGGTCTCTTATCACACTTTCAGTGTTAAACAGACTACCGCCTATGTGGTAGTTCATGGGTACAGAGTTTATACCAAAAGGGATGACAATGCATTTTTTGGCATTGAGCTTGAGGCCATGGCCTTCACACCAGGCATCTGTCTCAGTGGGCCCTTTTATAGGATGTCCACATCGTTAGAAGTTTTGATTATGGCTCCTAGTTTGTAGTCATCTATGAACTTTGTTAGCTAAAGACCTTCTGTGTTAGCCTGTACTTCAGAGAAATAAATACCAAACAGGAGAGGACCTAGGACTGAATCCTGTGGTACTCCACTTGTCACTAGTCTGAAGTTGGATATAGAGTCTGCTACATTCACAGTGTGGGTTCTGTCAGTGAGCCAGTTGGCAACCCATCTTGTGGCATAAGGATTTATACCTAGTTTAGTGAGTTTATCTATAATTCCAGAATGGGGGATGGTGTTGAAAGCCTTGGCAAGATCTAGATAGGCTGTGTGAACCACCTTACCCTCATCTACGACTTTGGTGACCGCTTCAAAGAAGTCTATCAGGTTTAGGAGACATGATCTGCCTTTTACAAACCTGAAATGGGTAGGGTCCAGAGTTTGGTGATTACCAATGTCATTGCTTATAAGTTCCATGATGATACATTCCATAGCCTTGCAGACCAGGCTCTTCAGGCTAATGGGGCAGTAGTTCCCGGGATCCGTGGTGGTTCCTGCTTTGTGGAGTGGGATAACCGTTGCTGTGCACCATTCAGTGGGCACAAAGCCTGAGATGAGGCTATGATTGAACATGGTACTTAGGTGGGGTGCCAGTTTATTCTGTAGTTCATGTATAATGCAGCCTGGGATGTTGCCAGGTCCCATGGATGCTGTGTTCTTGGCTTTGGAGAGTGTGTTTTTCTACTGTGCAGCCGTGATTACAGGAATTTTGCATTCTTCCAGTATAGAGATGGGCCCTTTAGGGGATGAGAGAGGAGTAAAGTTAGCACTGAACCTATCTGCCAGGATGCTGGCAATATCAGTTGGTTCTGTATATTTAGTGCCATTGTGCTGTAACTCAGAGCAGATCTGAATGTTGCCATTGAGATTTGTGACATAGCTATAGAATGCTTTGTGGTTGTCTTCAGAATCAGTGGCGAGATTGTTTTCATAATTAGCTTTGGTGGATTTTATGAGGGATCTCAGCTTCTTACTGAGGTTGACCATGGTGTTCCTCCAATCATGGAATTTTACTCTTTTATGCAATAGTTTCTTCTGTTGTAGAATTTGTTCATAGCAGGGGACCACTAGACTGGCTTCCTTTTTTTGGAGGATAGCATCTTGGTTCTGTTAGGGATTGCATGATCCATGCACTCATGTAAGTGCTTTTAAAGTGCAATTGTATAGGATTCAACAGTCGTATCTCTACTGTCCATCAGCATGGGTGACGTGAAGTTTGCCACTTCTGTCTTAAGAAGTGTAAAGTTGGGTTTGGAGAAATTATTTTATGGTGGTTTCCCTAATTGGGGGTTGGAGGTAGGATGTGGATGTCTAGGGTTATTTGCATGTGGTCGGATCTGACCAATGAGGAATTGACCTCTGGTGTGGAACACCAGTTGCCCATGTTGGTAATGACCAGGTCTAGGATATTGCTTCCCCTGGTGGGGATGTGGATAAGTTGATCCAAGGCATGGAATTTATGAATTCCAGATAACTTCGAGCACAAGAGTTGGTACACAAGTAGTTTTCCCAGTTAATGGCAGGGTAGTTGAAATAGCCCATTATTAAGGTGTTAGGTTGTACCCTAATATTTTCCAGTGTATCAAGAAATGAGGAGTGGGAATCCTAGGGCATGGTGGGGGATCTGTAGGAAGCTACAATTTGGATTGCGGTCTTGCCCAGAGTTAGTTGCACTTGGATAATCTCGGATGCATTATCCTGAGCAACTGGCCTGGAGGTGTGGATATCCTTAATGAATATGGACGCGCCTCCACCTTTAGTGCTTTGGTCCAGGTTAATGTCATTGCATTGATATTTGTCCCCTGTCCAGTGATGGTAAAGAGATATTAATTGCTGTTTGTATAATATTTATTTATATTGTTAGAAATGCCATGTTCTTCTGAATTTCTTAGCAAGCAAGTAGTACACAGAGAACTACTTACCCTCATGTGGAGGCTCTCAGTTGATGAAAAAAAATGCTGCTGATAGTATGTCAGTGACGTAAATGATTGCTGAGTTATTGTAATCCATTGCTCCATCCATCCACATCCTCTTTTCCCATTTCTACATATGGGATCAGGGTATCACTTCAACAGTGATGATCAACTAGAGCCGAGGTTCACAGTGCCAGATAACTCACCCTGTCATGGCTGCTCTTCCATACCACACAGTCACATGCACACTCAAACCTATGGCCATTTTAGAGTGTCCAAAACACCTACTGCATATCTTTGGAATGGAAAAGAAACCAGAGCACCTGGAGGAAACCCAAGGAAACACAGGGAGGACACGCAGATTGGGCATAGAAGGCACCCCAGCTAAGAATCAAACCAGGGAATCTTTTGCTTTGAGGTGATAACACTATCCACTGTGTCACTGTGCTGCCTAATTGCCATTAGGCTGCCTATTAAGTTGTTTATAAATATTACACACTAAATAGTTCTTGTGTTCACTGTGAATTATAAATTGCAGTTTAATTCTTAGAACCCAAAGAATACTACAACTATAAAAATAGTTTTTCCTCAAGAGTTTGACATGTACACTTATTTAGCAAGCCCTCTGGTTACAGAGATATGAACATTTGTTTGAAATAGGAGGAAATAATTTAATTCTATCAAAAAGCTTAGGCTCAAGGGATGGAGCAAAGATTGCCATCTGAATGCAACACAATTTTAGAGCTCTGTAAAACTATTTAGACAGGAATTTAGTTAAAGATCACAAATAATTGTTATAAGGGTTTATAGTTTAAACATCTAGATTACACATTTTAGTAGACCTAATCAAAGAAATTCCTGTCAAATTATTGAAGACTTTATCTGTATGAACATGAACAGCTCAAAAAATTCTCAGACACAGCGCTGACAAAAGAAATGCAGCTGATGACTTCAACTGTTCAAGCACTGTCCTTAAAATAGGTGACTTTCAGGAAAGCCTCAAAAATCTCTGAAAAAAAAATGGTCTAAAACAAAATGAAGTATTCAAAGAACTATTCCAACACCACCAAAATAAATTATTGAACATAGAAACTGCTTTAACTGACATCAATGGGAGACTTAAAAAAAAAACTACAAACTGTATTTCTCCTCAAACGAAACACCTGGCTTCAAAAATAAGCTTGATGACCTATAAAACAGGGAAAGATGTAATATACGAAGTTTCAGTCTCCCTGAAAAACAGAAGGGGAGGACATTAATTCTTTCCTAAACCACTGGATCCCTGAAATTTTAAATCCTCAAGAAGGTTTTTCTTATGGAATACAGTGAGCAAACAGAGCATCAGGAAAGCCAGCACTAGCTTCTTCCTCATTCCTACCAAGATCTATAGTTAAAAAACTTCTATAATTCATAGATAAAGAACTTGTTTTAAAGACTGCTTGAAGAAAAGCCCCTTTAAAATTAAATCAAAATCAAATCAGATTTGACAATGTCTATTCCGCTAAGGTTCTTGAAATGAAGAAAGAAGGCTGGCCCCTTGTTAAACTTTTAAAGCAGAATAATATTAAGGCTCAAATGATATATCCTGCAAGAATCAAAATACATCTTTCCAATGGAATAAGAACCTTTAATAATCTAGATGAAACATCTGCCTTTATAAAAAAACAGCAACATAATTTCCATTCCTGAACATATGGACTGTGCTTCCACTTCATTAAAAGATATATTCAGAAAAAAAAACGCTTGGACAAATGCAAAAAAGAACAAACAAAAGATTGATATTGCGACTGTAAATTCAAAAAAATCTCACAAAACATCTACTGATAAATAATTCTTATTTCCTTTTGATAACAGAATATATATTCAATTGGATGTGCTCCAATTTTATTTTAATCAAGATCTTTCAATCAAAACACTTATTGCCTTTACCATTCAACTATAATCTTATGGTATTGTCATAACAATCATCAGTACTAAAGGGAAATGATAACTAATCACTCTACTCACTACAGGTAACTTTGATTTAATTGTATTCATATGCCTATAAAAACTGAATGACATTTCTGCAACATAGTGTGGGGTTCCTTCTGTTAAAATGCTTTTTTTACTTAATTCTAAATGATTCATATAATATAACTTTATTAGTTAGCATAATTCAACCAGAACCTATTGAAATGTGGTTATCTATTAGTTTATTTAAGTCTTTTTAAATAAAAGTGGCTTCAGACTGTGATTTTATTTGCCTGATGTATTTCATTATATACAAATAATTGGGAAATGGATGCAAAAAATCATGATACTATTTTTTAACTTTGTTTTTAACTTGACACTTTCAAACTGAAATTTTACAGTTAAAAATCACCTCCTTAGCATGAGGTAAAGCTTTGCTTACCTCATAGAGCCTCATGAGCTGTTTAAACTGTCCAAATTCTTCCATGTTATCTGAAAAACTCCCTGGCCATTTTTTTATGTAACACACAGGAGAGGGGAATTATTTCAGTGATGCACTGCTTGCTTTAAATATCCTGTTTTTTTTTTTTTTTTTGTTTTGTTTTGTTTTTTTTAGCTGTGATTGCCTGGAATTACAAAAATCATTAAGGTCAGCTCTTATTTGTTTAGAAATGTCTTTAAATATTTATTTTATGCTAAATATATATAGATTATTTCTGTCTGATATAAGTTAATGATCCACTGTGGCAACCCCTAACTGGGAAAAAGCTGAAAAAAGAAGAAGTTTCTGAATCTACTGTACGAAGATATTAGTATTACTTTTAATTTAACTAAATTCCACTAAAATAGCAAGTCATTGTTTGTCAAACACTATTTATTAAAAAGCTTATTTTTTAAGTGTATAATACATACATCTTCATAGACATACGAAGGTATGGATTGAGATTCTATTAAACTTTAGAAGAAGCAACAGTTTTTCTGTGATGGCAGATGATAATATGAGCTGGACTCACAAAATACTTAATTTAAGTTATAATAATTGTATTATGGCTAGTTCAACTAAGCCTCATAAAGATAGCTTTTATCTTAAAATAATTTAATTTTAACTACAGAAATGTGTACTTGGAAAATGCAGCTTCACATTAGTGAATATCTTTGTTTTAATTTATACTTAAAAGCTCAGAAACCACTTAAAACATATGTTTTTATTCATTTGTAGTAGTTTTTAGCAACAATAAGGCTTATACCTGGAAAGAAAAAGAAATTGAATGGTTACATCATTAACAAAACTGTTATTTTTGTCTGCAGTAACCTGCCTCAAGTAGTTAATATAATTTATATCAATCACTTGAATCTCTCTACTCCTACATACACTCATAAAAAGAGATGTATTTATTATTTAATTACTTATATATATATATATATATATATATATATATATACAATAATCTTTTGATGTTTGGGAAGTTTATATCTTAAATTCTTACTATGTGCATTAGTTAAAGCGTTTCAGATTAATTTAGTTCAGTTCTATAAGTCTCACTTATAGGACTTATTAGAGCTGCTGGACATGGTTATGATGGCTAAGGAAAGCAGTCTGACAGATCTAAGTTTGTCTCTCAGACTGGGAACATTACTAATTCCATGTCTGAATTGGAAAAATCTTATTTTCTTTGATTATGTGTTTTACATCATCTTTTTTATTTCCTTTTTAGCTAAGCCAGAATTTATGATACTACACTTTACAAATATAGCTAATATCACTCCAATAACACTATATGTATAAATATTCATGTGTTTCTATGTATGAGGAAGAGTTATGGAAACAATCATCAACCATTAATTACTATATTCCTGAATACTCTCATATACACGTCTTTATCTATAATTTCACTAAAAATTAATGGTAAGAACAATCCAAGGGCAAGGTTAAACATGCTAAGATACTTAAAGATTAATAAATCGCAAGTTGAATTTTTACAGGAAACCCATTTTAAACCCACTGAAAAAAATATTTGGAATCCTAATAATTATTTAACACTAGTTCATTCCTCATATATATCCAAGAGGGGAGCTGTCATGATTCTATGGAAGAAAAATGTTTTAAATTCACAAATCAAATACAAATATGAAAATCCAGAAGAATTATTAGCCATTATTATTTTAAAGCTTAATAACAGAATTTGGACACTTGCTAATCTTTATTGGTTTCTGGGATTAGGAGTAACAACCACAAAATGTCACCTTGATCTCATGACTAGTGTCTATAAAGGCAATCTCATACTAGGAGGATATTTCAATTGCATTTTGGATATCTTTGAAACCAGAAACAATCATCCAGTAAGACTCACTTCTACAGAAAATCTCTTTAAAAATGGATTGAGTCCCTTATCTCATATGATGTACTCAATTCCAAACACAATGACTCTATGTTTTTCTCATATAGATTATTGATTTAAAACCCAAACAAGAAAAGACAAAATTCTAGTTTCCAATGACTTAAAATTAAAATCTCATCATTTTCTATATCCCCGTGTCCTCTTTCTGATCATAATTTTCTCATACTCAAGTTATAACTTGATTTTACTAAGCTAATTTCCATAACTAGAATACCAGCCTTTATAACTAAAATCAAAGGCTTTAAACCTTGGCTTTTAACACAAATGCAGCTCTTCTTGGAAGTAAATCATACTTCTGATACTAATACAACAATGGTCTGGGATGCTCTAAAGTCTCCATTTATGGTAAAACTATCACCTTGTATAAAAAAAAACTAAAATAATGGTACAAAGAGATGCAAAATATACAATTACAACTTTCAACAATTAAGTCCAGCTCTACACACCTATCACTGGATGATAAGAAGAAAAGAGATGAATTAAATAAATACTAAGATAGTTAACACACAAAATTAAATTGGCATTAGAAAGATTACAATTAAATGCTTATGCTTCAACTCCAAAACATATGCACAATTTATCAGTGAGAGTCAAAATTCAATCTAAGTCGAATAATATTAAGTATCCAACACAGGTGATATTCTTGATGCTTTTAGATTTCATTATACCGAAAACTATAACTCTAATAATCTAACAAGTGATGTTTCTGACACAGAACTATCTTCTCTTAAATTAGAGGCAATCCCTGAGAAACTTAAAACAGATCTTGTGAAGCAAAAATCTATAAATGAAGTTAAAAATAAAAATCAGAAGTTTAAATCTAATAAACCCCCGGTGCAGACGGCATTATTATAGAAATTTATAAACTATTCCCTTCAGCTATTATATCTTTACTTTACAAAAGTTTGAATGAAGTACAATCTCATAATATTATTCCACCAACCTGGAGATATTCACTGATTATTCCTACTCTTTAAACTAATAAATATTCACAACTTTGTAGTTCCTACAGACCAATTTCCCTCTTAAACAATGATTATAGGATCTTCATGTCCATGTTTCCTGACAGAATGAAAGTCCCACTCTCTGAAATGAATAACAATAACCAATCATGATTTATTTACAAAAGATACACTCATGAAAATACTCAATTAATTCTTACTAAATGGATTTTTTAAATAGACAGAATGAAAAAGCTTTGTTAGTTTAGATATAGAAAAGGCTTTTGATTCTGTCAACTGGGACTATTTAGAATATTGACTTCACTAGCATTCCCGCTTCATTTATTTCTATGTTAAAATCTATTTATAAGAACAACTTAGCTTATATCAATGTAGGTCCTTTCACTTCAGAATACATACCCATAATTAAAAGTACTAAACAAGGCTGCCTTCCATTTCCTATTTTATTCTCTTTGCCTCTTAGACATAAAATAACACAAAGATTACAGGTATTAATATCTATAATCATTACAACTCAAAAGTAACACTTTTTCTTGATGACATTTTCCTTACTTTACCTAACTCAAAAGCAGTTTTATATGAATTAGATTCTTTAATGAATTATTTTCAAAGACTCTCTTGTCTTGGTCTTCATTTTAATAAACAGAGATCTAAGCACATCACACTTAACAATAAACTAAAAAACAATCTGATAATCAAAGCATCACTGGGGAACAAAGAAATTCCCTGAATTATTTGGCAAAGTCTTATGCAGTACTATAGAAAAGACAATAAAAATCAACTATAAAATATCATAGCTTTAATAAATAATCATATAAGTAAATGGAATAATATTTTAATTTATTTTGAAGATAGGTTACAGTTGATAAAAAATACTCTTTTGCCAAAGATTCTATTCATTGCTAAAGCTCTTAATATTGCTCCTGGAAATAAATTCATTAACGATATAAATGAATTATTAATAAAAACATTTTTATGGTATCCTAACAGGAATAGAATTGCTTATCTACATCATATTAGGCCAAGGGATTAAACTGGTATAAAGTTCACACACTTTGACAAATATATCAAAGCATCATTTATTTAGGATCTCGTAAATTGGACTGATCCAAATTATAGTTCCAGATGGAAATTCCCACATCTTATATTACTAAATGAAAAGACTTTGTTATCAAAATTCCCTTTCAGTAATCTTTCAAATCAATTTTGGCATTTAAGTTGTTATATTGTACAGTATAATATAAACAAACCTACAAAATGAAATTCTTTAAACCACATTTTCAACAGTTTCAGGAAATGTGTTAACTCTAATATAGGTATTAAAATCAGGTTTGATTTACTAATACATTTCAAAATCACAAATAATTTTACAGATAAAATTTATTTCAACATTTTAATGCACGGGAAGTTAAAAATTTTAATTGCTGGCAACATTGTATAAAGGATCTAAATATATTAGATATGCAACAATTTACTAAAGAATATGGTTTGTCATCACAAGATGAATTATCACAAAGCATACTGACCTACACACAAGATCTTTGCAGAGTTATTAAAAACTCATCCTTTCTAGACCAAGCCTCTAATATTTTATATATCTGAAGTACTGCAAAATAATTTTAAATCTGATAACATCACATCCAAATTATATGGTATTCTAATAAAATATAAGAGTACTCTAACTTCTAAACACTGAGATTTTATAACTAAATGTCTCTCTCCTAATTATTCCCAGATGAAGAAAGCTACCTTTTTATCCTCTTTTAAATCCACATCTTGGGTTCAGTATTGGAACATTTTTACTGGGAAATTTCTCCACAGAGCCATTTTAACTCCAGACAAAATAGCTAAATTTAGTAAATCTGAAATTATTATTTGTGGGAGATGTTTTGAACCTTGTAAAGCAGATTGGTTTCATATATTTTTTTATGAATGCCTCAACTTAAGAGGATTCTGGGAAAATATAGATGATTTTCTTAAAGCCTTATTTCCAGATTCATTTTCATTAACCAAAACAATATTTTTTAATGTGAAGGTTTTACTATGAATAAAATTAATTCATATATTTTACAGAACTGATATCTAAAGAAAGCAGAACAAAAGAACTTAGAATTTATCCAACAAACTTACTCAACACTCCTTAGATAAAGGTTTCATCTCTCACTGAGTCTTTTTATATGGACTAATTCTAAGACCATGTATGCCTTTATAAACAATGTTTTACTTAATTGGAAAGATTTTTTACACTATTTCAGGCCTGTGTATATATTGTAAATAGTTATTATATATTTATTTATTTATTTATTTAACATTTGTGGACCGGGAATGTCCAACTAGGTTCCACAGAGCCTGTTTTCAGCGGAGGCCCGGGGAGAAATGCTCCAGATGCATGTCTTTGGAATGTGTGAGGAAACCGGAGTACCTGGAGGAAACCCACGCGAACACAGGGAGAGCATGCAAACTCCACACAGAAGGCACCCCAGCCAAGAATCGAACCAGAGAACCTCTTGCTGTGAGGCGACAACATTAACCACTGCACCACTACGCCGCCCAGTTATTGTGTTTCATATTCAAAATTTATGTTCTAAAATATTTATCTTACTGTTAAATTTTAATGAATTTAAATAACAATATTTGAGTAAAACAAGCTTAGTTTCCACCCATTAAAAGTTACATTTAAAATTTTCAAAACCTCATTAGAGGAATGGATTAACATGCTTAGGGGTAGTGGAAAACTGACAATAAAATAATTGATAATGATAAGAAGTGAGAATAACACTGGGAGATGGTGAATTTCTTAAAATGTTTAAGAGGCAGTGAGAGACCATTTAATGAGGCCATTGCATAGATTAGTAGGCGACCCCAGAGTTAATAGCAGATGAAGTCTGATGGGGAAGTCTGTATGCCAGCGATGCAGAAATGTAAACAATATACACAATATATTAATATATAAATAAATGTCATAAGGCAAAAGGTTAGAGCGAAGCAGAATCAGTCTCAGATAATACCAAATAGCGTAAAAACGCTCAAAGTCCCAGGAATGGTCCAAGACAAATAAAGTGAATCCAAGGTGTATTAAAAGTGTGGATGGTTAAGTCCACACACAAATTTATTAGAAAATATCTGGACAAGAAATGTTAGCGCTTTCGCTTGAAAAGCTTCTTCAGACATAAAATACATTCATCTAACATCAAACATTTATATACTGCACTCAAACTTTTAAAACAACCAATGAAACAACATCAATTATTAGGCATTAAAGTGACCTCACACTAATAACAAATTCTTCTATTACATCTCAAAGGCTGTAAGTATAAAACCAAAAGCCAGTGCAAAAGCAAACCAAATAATGAAATAAGTAAATACATTCATAGTATGTAATTAAAAACAATCATAAAGTACATACAAAAAATGCATATAAAAATATATATATACACAATTAATGTGGCTTTATATAAAAAATGCTTAAATAAAAAGATCTTATTAGCATCTAAAATACTATCACTTGAAAATATATACATACTTCTATAACAAAAACTAATGGGGATAATTCTCCTATTGTTCCTACACTTCTTATTCATATAAAAGTGTATGAAGTGCATATAGATATCTTGTATCATGTCCCAAAAAAGTATATAACCTATACAATATCTTAAAAACATATCTATAAAGGCTGTCACTTATTGTTCCTGCATTTCTTAAGAAAGGGCTTGATAGAGGCCCTCTCATTCAGTCCCTTTCCTCTATCTGCCCTTAACCTTATAATCCAGTCACTTTCTATACTCTCCGTATGATTCCGAATGTCACCCTCTCGTGCACTGGGTTGAATCACTGCCAATGCTCTAAACAGAAAATTATGTGTAGTACCACATTGAGCTACATGTTTAGCTAATGCATTGCATTGTGAGCCTTTCTTAATATGGTAGATATGCTCACGTATCCTATCCTTAAATGGTCTATTGGTTTTACCAACGTAAAAAGATGAACAAAGCTGACATGTGGCTAGATAAACTAAATGTGGAGTCATACAGTTAGCTGAAGCTTTCATTTTGAATATTATATTCAAATCTGGGTGAAGAAACTCATCTTTTATGTCTATGTAGGGACAAAAATTGCATTTGCCACATGGTTTGGTATGCATGTCTGTAAATACCAAATTCTGATCTTTGGGATAACAAAGTAACCTCTTCAAGTTTTTCTTATTCCTATATAGAAAACTAGGTTGTTCACCTATGACCTTTTTAATGTCCTCATCTGTTTGTAGAACTGGCCAATGCCTACTAATAATCCCTCTAACCTCCCTATGATCACTGGTGTAAAAAAACGGGAACTTAACTGAGGAATGGGTAGGTCTAAAACATGTTTTTTGATCCCTATCTCTGGGTCCAAAGTAGGGGGCAGCTATATTGGACCTTAGCGCAGGAATACTACATAGTTGTTCATCAAGTTCAGGCTCCTTGTAACCTCTCTCCAAAAGGTTCATTCTGAGTTTCACTAGCTCTTCAACAAACCCCATGTCCATGGGATTCATTCTGGAGGACCGTACGCCCTGACCTTTAATGATATTTTTAAACACATAGGAAGGGTGCATACTGGACCTCAGTAAAAGTGTATTAGCATAACAAGACTTCCTATGTATACCAGTATTAATCAACCCACAAGGCAGTTTTTCAATGTATATATCAAGGAAGTCTATTCTATACACAGAATGTTCTATGGTGAATCTAAGAAAATCAGTTAGACTATTCATGCTGGTAAAAAGTACATCCAACTGTTCTGGGCTTCCATCCCATAATATGAACAAATCGTCGACAAAACGACGGTAGAACTTAACATGTGCCTCAAAAATGGGTAAATGAAACAGAATGGATTCCTCCCATTGTGCCAGAAACATCTTGGCATAGCTATTGGCACAAGGGTACCCATAGCTACTCCATCCTGCTGTTGGTATATCCTATCCTGGAACATGAACAGGTTGTTCTCCAACACCAGTTCCAGAAAAAAGGTAATGAGATCTCTTTGTACTTCTGAATATTCACTATGTTTTTTTTAAATACTCTAGTATATACAACACTCCCAGTTCATTTGGTATAACAGTAAAGAGTGATTGTACGTCAAGAGTTACAAAAACTAAACCTTCAACATTTGTAAGACCTCCTAAGCAATCATATAGATCCACTAAAAACTGCTTAGAATCTTTTAGAACAAACATATTGTGGTTTAAAATCGGTCTCAAATGTTTCTCTACATAAATAGACAGGCGTTCTGTAACCCATCCCCCACCAGATACTATAGGTCTCATTGGGGGGTCACCCATATCCTTGTGGATCTTGGGGAGGCCTTGTATGAGAGGAATCAAAGGAGTTTTAACTAACAAGTAATCCAACAATTCTTTATTAATAATGCCTCCTTGATAAATATCAAACAGTGTATTAATAACATGGTTCATAATATCATGCAGTTCAATCTTACTTATCATACTATAAAATCTATCATCCAACAGTTTGTTCATAGCTATATTATACTTTATAGTGTCCATAACCACTATTCGTCCCCCTTTGTCAGCAGGTCTAATCACAGTTGTTGCCTGTGACTGCAATTTCCTCATATACTGTCTCTCTTTGAAAGTAAGATTATCCTTTCTCTTATATTTCCTGTGTTTGTCCAAACACTCATGATATTTATATAATTCCTCTTCTGTTAGTTTATAATAAGCTTCGACCAAAAGATGGTTCAAAGGGACAAACTCACTCAAATTCCTAAAGTTGTACATTCTATCTCCTTGTATATCTATATCATTGGTACATTTTTTGCCATAGAGAAGTTTCAGCATAATATTTCTACAATAAACTTTAAGGTCTGTAATAGAATCAGTAAGGTTACTATACTCACTGGGTATAAAATTTAGCCCTTTATTTAATAGGCTGAATTCATCAAATGAAAATACATAAGATGAAATATTACAAACTAATGATTCATACCTTTGCCCCACATCTTTTTGATGGTTTGATGTGGTACAAACTCTTCTGAGAGTTTCCTTTTGTGACGGCCACGGCTCATAGATCGTGGTCGCCTGGTGCCCCTTTCTGTTCGTACTGGTAAAGGGAAAGGGATTCCTGCGGTGAGTTCTAATGTGTTTTCAAGTGGTTTTTGAATTACCTTAGGTCTAACTACTGGTTCAACTAATTTCTGAGTTTGTAAAGATGAATTCCTAACTACTTTAACCTCAGGGTATAGATTAGTGTCCCCTGATGCAATGGTGTCCCCATCATAATGCACATCCAAGCCATTCATATCCTGTGATGACACAGTTTCATCAATATCACATACAGTTAATATTTCATTATTCACATTATTGTTCATATTATGTCCATTAATAGAGCTAGTACTGAAGCCACTATTGTTATTCCTAACAATCACTTGGGAAGTCTCCTTAGGAGGGCCTTTGTTATTTTGAACAGTCATAGTCTCTCCTCGTCTGGGCCACATAAAGATGTGGCCTAATTTAAAATCGTTGATATCTCGTGCAATTTTGCCCTTTTTCTGAAGTAATAATTTGCGTTCGTAAGCCAGAACGCCATCAAGGAGACTCTCAAACAGAGGCTGTACCAATACATGCGGAAATGTATCAAAAACAAACTGTTGTTTAGATTTGATGGATTCAGTTAATAAAACTTCTTCTGGGCAAAAAAAGTCAATGAGCAATTGTAAATATTGCTTGCTTACCTCAAGAGTGATTAACTGCCATCTCGAGAGCAACTCCGGATACTGAGTACCTTGACTGGGCATATTAAACACCCTCAGTCCCCTAGGTACAATCTTCTTATCCAGACAATACTGTAGATGTAATCTTTGTAGCTGTAATCTTTTCAGCTTAAAGAAATCTCCCTCTAGTTCCTCAAGTAGCTTCTGCATCCTCTCAACGTCCACCGACGCATCACCGACGTCATCAGTGGGTGTGGTTGCATCTAACTGCCAGGAAATACTCCTCGAGCAGTCCAAGTATTCGAGGAAGCGTTTTTGTAGCACTTCATTAGAGGTTGCTCCCAACTTGGGGACATAATCAAGTTCTATATTGTCAACTCCTCGATCCATAGTTAAATCTAAACTGCTCCAGACAATGGCAGTAAAGGCTGCAATCAATAATAAAACAAAGAAAAGGACTGCCAAAAAATCTGGTAAATGCTCTATCCTTATATCAAATAAGTATATAATTAAATGTCATAAGGCAAAAGGTTAGAGCGAAGCAGAATCAGTCTCAGATAATACCAAATAGCGTAAAAATGCTCAAAATCCCAGGAACGGTCCAAGACAAATAAAGCGAATCCAAGGTGTATAAAAAGTGTGGATGGTTAAGTCCACACACAAATTTATTAGAAAATATCCGGACAAGAAATGTTAGTGTTTTCGCTTGAAAAGCTTCTTCAGACATAAAATACATTCATCTAACATCAAACATTTATATACTGCACTCAAACTTTTAAAACAACCAATGAAACAACATCAATTATTAGGCATTAAAGTGACCTCACACTAATAACAAATTCTTCTATTACATCTCAAAGGCTGTAAGTATAAAACCAAAAGCCAGTGCAAAAGCAAACCAAATAATGAAATAAGTAAATACATTACTGTATTGTACAGTTGACACCTGGAGGTGTGCTAGAAGGTGAAGTAATATGGAAGTTGATAGTGCCTTGAGCTTACCATCTGCCACTCTTAGCCATAGTACATGACATTCTTTTCTCAGGTCATGTAGGCAGAAGATATACTAAAAGACATGTTATGTAAAATTTCTATTGGCCTGGGATTGCAAGGGATGCGGTAGGATATTGTACGACTTGTGAACAGTGCCAAAAAGTTGGTAAAGCAGGGGACAAGCCTAAGGTTCTGTTAATACCTTTGCCTGTTATCAAAGAGCCATTTCAGAGAGTAGCTTTGGATATTGTGGGACCCCTGTGTTCTCCATGTTCTACAGGAAAGAAATACATCTTGGTGGTAGTAGACTATGCTACCAGATTTCCTGAGGTGGTTGCTCTGTCATCTATTGAGGCAGAGAAGGTGGCAAATGCATTACTAGAAATCTTCAGTAGAGTAGATTTTCCACAGGAAATACTTATTGATCGAGGTGCCAACTTCATGTTAGACATGCTGACTTGACTTTGGAAGCATTGTGTGGTGAAACGTCTAAAGACCACCTTCTACCATCCCCAGGTTAATGGTCTTGTGGAGAGGTTATACTCTACATTCAGGACTATGGTATGGGCATGTGCAGACCAACATGTTAGGGAGGTCTTGGATAGATTAAGTAGTTGAGGATTAACCCTTTAAACCCAGTAAGTTTCAAGTGGGTATAGTAGAGGTCACTTACTTAGGACACAGGATGGGAAGTGATAAAATTAGGCCAGAGCCTATAAAGATGGAAACTATTCAAGTGTAGCTAGTTCCTGTTACTAAGAAAGAAGTGAGAGTATTTCTAGGGACAGTTGGGTAATATAGGAAATTTGTGCCAAATTACAGTACCATAGCTGAACCCCTTACTGACCTAACTAGGAAGAATAAATTGGACAAGGTAGTGTGACCCACAGATTGTGAACAAGTGTTCCAAAAACTGAGAGAGATTTCTGGATGACCCCTTATGTTGGCAAGCCCAGATTACGATAAAAAGTTTATCGTACAGGTAGATACTTCAAATTATGGGGTGGTGGCTGTACTTAGCCAAGTTTCCACAGAGGTATAAATGATCCAGTGTTTTTTTCTGAGCCATAGACTCCAACCTAGAGAATAGTGTTAAACAGCCATGAAAAAAGAACGCTTGGCAATAGTGTAGGTATTGCAAAAGCTGGAGGCCTATCTTTATGGGAAAAAATTCACTGTAATCACAGATCATAACCCTTTAACATGGCTTAATTGGGTCAGTAAGCAAAATGCCAAGTTATTGAGGTAGAGTCTAAGATTGCAAGCATATATGACCATACAACATCAAAGTGGCGTTAATAATGTGAAGAAAATGAAAACACTGTCATTTGTGTTAGCATGTCTGACAGGAGATTCGTGAGTGTTCTCATACTGACTTGCATTGCATGCCAGCATGTCTAGCTATGAAGATGTAAATGGGTTTTTGAGGTGTTGAGTATTTCCCTGTTTATACAAAATGTTTAAGGAATCTGTCAGTGTTTTGATACATTTCTAATTGCAAGTATTTGTGAGGGAGATTCTAAAATACAAACTGTGGAGATTCAGCTGATCAGTAGGTGATGTCATTAGAATGTTCCTGGTTGCAAGGTTACTATTTGCACTGATGACTGACAGGAAAAAATAACATTTTCAAACATCTGATTGTTATTTTTAAAATAAGACAATTGAGACTGTTAACCTGGACTATGAGAGAGACTGCTGAAGTCAGTTGAAGGGCAGTTAGTTAAGAGTTGCAGTCAGTTATAGTGCTGTGCAGGAGAACTTAAGAAAAAGGACTCACTACAAACTGTAAGCCTGCCTTTGCCTTGCTGTTATGTTTTAGATTAGATCAGGGATAGTGCTCTCTAGTTAGATTATCAACATCTAGTTATTTAGATAGAGTTTTTCTAAGATGATGGACATCTATCTTACACTTTAATTTTGCATTTCAGGTGATTGAATTCTGGTGTTTACTGAAAATTATTGATTTATATTCTTGTAATCATTTTACTTATTATCAAATGTTTTACATTACTTTACATTGTGGCTGGATAATCAGTGTGTTCTTTAGAGAATAGAGAGGGTTTATACCTGTTTGATACTCCCCAGGTCACCATGAATGCCTGGCTGCTTCTGGTCAATTTATTTTGATATTTTTAATAATTGATCACCCTTTGAAGGGTATATAGACCTGTCTGACTGACTGATTCTGGTGACAGCAATTACCATTTGTACTGGGGAAGGGACACAGCTGGAAATCTGTGTCAGGCATCCCATAATTGTTGGATTGTGTAAGATTTAAATTTATTTAACTTAAGGTTAATCACTTGTTAACAGAGGGGGTGGAGCTAGGAACTAAAATTTCTATTTAAGGAGTAAACTAAAACATTTCAGAGCTTTACCAGAAAGGCTCATCCAGACTCTGCTACACTTTGCTGTGAAGGAAAGGTTAGTTTGCTGTTATATTTTGTATTTCTGTATTGCCTTTCTATATTTTGAATACTGTAGTTTGTTTTCTTTACCTTGTGTTTTGCTTGCATTCTGTTTAACAGCATATTAAAACTTCAAAAGAGACCACAGCTCTCTGAGTTCTGAGTCAGGCAGAAATAAGAACTGATTAATTAAGGACTCATTCATAAGACAGAAAAGGTCACTTAAGGTTAATCACTTGTTAACAGAGCGGGTGGAGCTAGGAACTAAAATTTCTATTTAAGGAGTAAACTAAAACATTTCAGAGCTTTACCAGAAAGGCTCATCCAGACTCTGCTACACTTTGCTGTGAAGGAAAGGTTAGTTTGCTGTTATATTTTGTATTTCTGTATTGCCTTTCTATATTTTGAATACTGTAGTTTGTTTTCTTTACCTTGTGTTTTGCTTGCATTCTGTTTAACAGCATATTAAAACTTCAAAAGAGACCACAGCTCTCTGTTCTGAGTCAGGCAGAATTTTTCCTCCCTCCCACCCATTTAAGTTGTCTTGTTAAATACCACTGTCTTTCTAGTTGCCCGCCTCTTATGTTAATCTGACCATATATCTCATTTCTCTCTACTTTCACTGGCTTATGTGAGTAATCACAAAACCATCACTTTTGAAATCCCACCCTTCAATTATTTAAATTTATTGGCCATCCTACAGTATTTCATAGTACCAAAATACAAAAGTAACCACCCCTTTCAGTCCATCTTGCTGTTTTAAAAATAGTAACTCTCCACTAAACCTTAACTTTTAAACAGGTAAAACTCAAGTTACCTACTTTCATATCTAACTTCTCTAGTGCACACTGCAGAGTGCATTCTTCTCAATCTTACCTTTAAGCATCCCTGTTACTAGCACTTTCTCTAATACCTAAAAAGATCATCTCTACTTGACTCCAAGTAGACTTTTCTCTATCTGTTAAACCTAGCACTTGCTCCTACAGTACTTATTACCTTGATACGGCACTCTTATAGATAGCACCCCAAAAAGGCAAACCCCCATTTCTCGGTCACCACGCCCCGGAATCTCTTTTAAAGTTTTTTTGTCTAGTCCTTCTAGCATGTCGAGGATCAGTTGCTAGTGTCCTCTCCTGCTCAGCTGGTGAACCTGGGAATATTGAGGCAATGTTACAATTGCCTCATGTACACAGACAACTTTCTCCTCCTCCCACAAAACACAAATACATGCGAGAGATGCAACTATACGGCCAAACTGGAGGCTGAGCTCTCTCAACATAGGACTGGCAAGACCAGTCAGGAGGAGAAGGTTACCACACACACTATAGACCCAGTCTCACATAGTACCATCACAACCTCAAATCATACACATAAACACACAAAGACATACTCGGCGGCTCTGATCAAAAATCTACCAAAACAGCAGAGGCCACCAAAGCAGACACCCAAACAACCACCACCTCAGAACACAACACCTGCAACACATAGACCTCACAGTCAGAGTGTCAAACAGTCACAGCCCTTAAGGCCAAACACAATGCCAGACACACTAGTCATTGGTGACTCCATAGTCAGACACACTGACGTCCCGCTCACCAGACTGAGTAAGGAGAAGGTCACAGTAAGCTGCCTGTCGGGCGCTAGAATCCGCCACATAACGCAAGCACTCAGGTCTCTCAACAGCAGGTACAAATATGACTCAGTCATTGTCCACGCTGGTGTAAACGACCTGAGACGCACTCCTTGGACTACATGAAAAGAGACATTGAGGAGCTCTCTGATTATGTAGCCCAGGCAGGTATGACCCTGACCTTGAGCAGTATCCTACCTTCACCAAGAATGATGCCACAATACAGAGATAAGATGATCAGCTTTAACAATTGGCTTAAACTCTGGTGTCATTCAAAGGGGATCCAATGTCTGTCTGCCTGGGATGACATGCTGGACAAGCCACGCCTTCTCAAGGGACGGCTTGCACCTGTCACCCTGGGATTCCGGATATTGGCAAAGGCTCTGCCACCCCATAGTGCCTTTTTAGGCAAGGCTCAAATTCTAAACCTACCACCCTAGAACACAAAAAGGAAAAAACTAAGGGTAATGCTGCTCAATGCCAGAAGTCTAAATCTCAAAATGCACGCACTCGAGGCCCTTCTCAGTATGGAGAACATCGATGTCTGTGCAGTGACAGAAACCTGGTTCAAGGCTCCTGAGAGCACCCCAGCACTATCAGGTTTTACCTCTTATCATGCCCGCCCCAAAATCCGGACAGTACCAAGAAAGGAGGGGGGGGTATCCATATTCATCAAAGACACCCACACCTCAAGACTGGTGGCAACGCACGATGCATCGGAGACCATCCAGGTGCAATTAACCATAGGCAAGACTGCTCTGCAAATTGTAGCATGTTACAGGCCACCCTCACAAACTCAGGAACCTCACATGGCCTTCCTGAAAACACTAGAGGGATAAATGTATCACCAAACACCATCATACTAGGTGACTTCAATTACCCTAATATAGACTGGGAACACTACTCAAGCCCAAACACCCTAGCCCAAAAGTTCCTGGAATTCATAAACTCAAATGCCATGGAACAACTAGTCACCATCCCCACAAGAGGAGAAAACATACTTGATCTCATCATCACGAACATGGGAGCACAATGTTCAACACCGAAGTATACCCCTCACTGGTGAGATCAGATCACAAACTAGTCTCGCTGGAGGTCCTCATCCCACCCCCACCTGAAATAAAAAGACCACAGTAAAGAACTTCGCCGACTTCACACTTCTAAAGACTAGTGTGGTCTCCTTTAAGGCCCCGAGCGGAAAACAGTACTCACGCCGCTGAATCACTTACAAATGCCTTCTACCAGCACCTGCAGGACTGCATGGATAAGGCAATCCCAAGCAAAACAAAGACTCTAAAGGCAAAGCGTCCAAGCGTCCTCTGGTGGACCCCAGCCATAAACAAACTCTACAACAAAAGGAGGAAGCTACTACAAGATAGAGCAAAATCCTTAAAAGGTAAGACACCCTTGATCACTATAAGTAAAACTAAGAGCTCTCATAAAATCATCCAAAGCAAATTTTGAGAGAAAAATAGCTAAAGACTCAAAAGACAATCATAAGGCCTTCTTTAGCTATGTTAGAAACCTGGGAGGAAACTCCCAGATATGCTCAGAACTAGTTCAAAATGATGTGAAGATTACTGATCCTACAGACATTGCCAACATACTGGCTGACAGGTTCAGTGCAAACTTCTCCCCCCCAAAAGGAGAGATATCTATACCAAGCGATTGCAGCCCCCAAACATCTCCAACGCCCAAGTGAGAACTGCTCTCCAAAGCAAAACACAGCATCCATGGGACCTGATGGTGTCCCCGGCTGTGTGCTCCACGAACTCAACGAGGAATTAAACCCACAGCTAGGACAGCTGTTTAATCATAGTCTTACCTCTGGATATGTACCCAGGAGTGGCGCACTGCAACTGTGGTCCCACTTCACAAGTGCCTCCACCGACCCTGGAAATTACCGCCCATTAGCTTGACAAGCCTTATCTGCAAAGCCATGGAGAGGATCATAATGGACCTCATAAATAAAGACATAGGAATTTGCAGACTTTGGATCCATCCCAGTTTGGCTTTGTCAAAGGCAGATCATGCCTTCTAAACTTGGTTGACTTTTTCGAAACAGTCACCAAAGCCATTGATGAGGGAAAGGCAGTCCATACAGCCTACCTCGATCTGCCGCAGGCCTTTGATACAATACCCCACTCGGGTATCATTGAAAAACTCATCAGCTTAAATGTTAACCCATACATCACAAGATGGGTTGCAAACTGGCTGAGTGACAGAACCCACAGGGTCAGAGTTGCTGGCGCCATGTCAGACTCAAAGCCTGTCACAAGTGGTGTACCACAGGGCTCAGTCCTGGGCCCACTCTTGTTTGGCATCTACTTTTCCAATGTACAAACAAACACAGGAGGGTTATGGCTGACAAAGTTTGCAGATGACTGCAAACTGGGCGCCATAGTAGAAAACACATCTGACACAGATATCCTTCAGAAGGGTCTCACAGAAACGGATAACTGGTGCCAGAGCCATGGCCTAAAGTTAAATGCCAAAAAATGCATAGTCATACCCTTCGGGAAAAACAAGGTTACCCCTAGCTACCAAATAGGTGGCAATCCACTGAGTACAGAAGAAGTTATCAGGGACCTGGGGACCCAGGTTGATAGTAGTCTGTCATTCGACACCCATGTAGCTAAAGTAGTTAGGAAGACCTTCTACATTGCCCACCTTATCATGAAGGGATTCTCATCTAGATCAAGGGAGGTCATAGTCTCCCTATACTCATCACTCATCAGACCAATGATTGAGTACAATGCCCCATTCGAATGTATCTGACCCGACACTTGCAGCAGCTGGAGAGGCCACAAAAGTTCCTCACCAAAAGGATAAAGGGTCTCAAACATCTGTCCTATGCTGCCCGACTGAAAGAACTCCAGCTCTATTCAGTAAACACGCTTGCTCAGAGGTGACCTTTGCCTAACATACAAGGCCATGTCAAACCCAGATTTGATGAATATGCTTCACCTCAAAAATCTAGATCCGTCAGAGCCACAAGGGCGGAGACTTAAACCTCGACACGGCTATTAATAGGACGTGCCGGAGGGATAGATTCATCACCCAAAGACTCTATGCTGTGGAATAAAATCCCGGTATATGTGAGGCAGAGCACTCGCTGGCCTTGTTCAAGAGAAATCTTGACCAATGGATGGGAGATATACCCAGGGATTACCTCAGTGTCACTGCTCAACAGAGGCACAGCAAAATAATGGGTATAGTTCCCCATACTAAAGGTGGTAAGCCCTTAAAACTATGGGCTAGGCTTGTAAATGCCCTCGGGCAGATAGCCTAGTATGAACCTATGAACCTATGAGTGAGTCAGAGGTCTTAAACTGTAGCACATTGCCCTGAAGTGGATGATAAGGGATTACATATGGGGTGGACAGAGATATATATTCCCATCCCAGGAAATAGTGTGTGTTCCTGTTGTACTCTTAAAGGAAATTGTGGAATTTTACTCTTGTGTGTTCTGTGCTCTGGTGTTTTTCCATGACACTGCCACACTGGAGTCAGTGGTGAGTACTGAGACTCCTTAATTACTGACCTGGATTTTAAGTGGGGGACGTCACATTACTGGTGGCAGTCCAGTGGGATATTAACTGGACATCAGGTATGGAATAAGCTGTACAATGGACAGGTAAAGAAAGGATGGGAGCTATATGTATCTGGAAAAGAAGAAGGGAGAAAAACATTACTACTGGCAGGTTAGTTATAAAACAAAACTGGAAAAAGATGGGAAGCAGAAAGCATCAGTAGTTTCAAGGAAAAACTCAGGATAGTAAATGAGGCAGGTTGTGGTCTGTGACAGTAATGGAAGGTGGGTGAAAGGATTAAAGAGGAAATTGGATATAGCATGTGTAGATAGCAGAACAGATTAAAGGTTAAAGGCACAAGAAGAAATTACTGGAAAGGCTCACCCAGACTCTGCTATATTTTGCTTTGATGGAAATGTTAGTTTGCTTTTTATTTGTTGTATTCTGTATTACTTTATTGCCTTTTTCTATTTTGTATACTGTGATTTGTTTTCTTTACACTGTGTTTTACTTATATTCTGTTTTAACTGCATATTAAAACTTGAAAAGACACCACAGCTGTCTCTTGTCAGTCAGACAGAAATTTTTAGGTTACTGTTGTGTTCTTTAATGCCACTGTCTTTCTGGTTGCCTGCCCTTTATGTTAATTTGACCATATATCTCATTTCCTCTCTGCTTTTGCTGGTTGGTATGAGTAAGCACAAAATTATCATTTTGTAAAATCACTTCCCTTCAACTATTTAAATTTATTGGCCATCCTACTGTATTCCATAGTACCAGAATAAAAAAGTGACCATCCCCTTTCAATCTATCTTGCAGTTTTAAAAATAGTGACTCTCCACTAAAACTTAATCTTTTAGACAGGTAAAACTTAAGTTACTTACTTTCACATCTAACTCCTGTAGTGCACACTGCAGTGTTTATGATAAACTACTTTTTTCATCTTAACTTCAAGCATCTGATGCAAGACCACCAGTTATTGGAGAGCCCACATTCTGCCTCTCTGTAGTCATCTTGGGAATAGTGCTTCTGTTTAATCCTGGTGAGAGAAAGAGTGCAGTTACATTATTTCCTTGAGACTGCTGATCACCAGAAAGCTTAATAACTGCTTTATAGGTGACGGCTTGGAATCTGTACTTATATTCTGATCCTGGTGAGAGTAGGAGCAGACTGCATTGATTCATGACTCTTTCTGGTTGGATAGAGAGTGTCTGTACCTGACTGGTCTGGTTGCTATTCGAGGCATCTAACAGAAATAGGCTACAAGCCTGAAGAACCTTGCATCATCTGGGACAAGACAGTGGATCACCATGCAGGCTGTGGCCTGCTTCTCTTCTTGGGATTGGTGCTAACATTTTGCTTCTGGTGAGAGAAAAAGCAAAGGGGTATTGTATCCCAACAGAGTGAAGCTGTGCTAAGACCGGCATTAGTAGTAGCCAGGCAGTAACTATTCATGCGACTGTCCTCTTTTTATCATTCTTGACAAGCTAATTCTTTATTTTCAGTAAGTACTGATTGATTTCTTCCTTACTTCAGAATATCTGCCTAAATACTTCATCTTTAAATTTTCAGGGTCTACATATTAGTTTCCCCTCAAGTGTTTGGCAGTGCTCTGTAAAAACTCAGACACGAGTGATATTTTTCCTGTAATAGGCTTCAGTACTTAATATATTGAGCTCATATCCAGGCATGTCTAAAGGTCAGTCCCCTGTGCTTTCTCCAGTCAACCTGGTAAACTTGGGCATTCTGAGGCAATGTAGCAACTGTCTCATGTACACAGACAACCATCTCCTCTTACCTACCAACACTATGACTTGTGAGAGATGCACATATACAGCCAAATTGGAAGCCAAGCACTCTCCAGTCAAGAGGAGATGGTTAAAACCTGCACCACACCACATTCAACACATAGCCCTCCAGAACATACACCACCACAACCCTCACATAGTAACACAAAACACACACCTACTTTTGTGGAGGATCTCAATAAAAATCTGCCCAAACAACAGAGTTTATGGTGTCATTCTAAGGGGATCCAGTATCTGTCTGCCTGGAATGATATGATCAACAGACCTCAATGCTTCACCAGAGATGGCTTGCACCTGTCACCCCAGGGATTCCAGGTACTGGCCAAGGCTCTTGCCACCCCTATAGTGCCTTTTTTAGGCAATGTCCTGAAGACAAAATTACCACCATAACAACTACAAGCAAAAGAAATCTGAGGGCTAAGCTACTCAATGCTAGAAGTCTAAATCTCAAAATGCACTCATTCGAATCCCTCCTTAAAATAGAGAACATCAACATCTGTGCAGTGACCGAGACCTAGTTGAAGGCTCCGGAGAGCACCCCAGCACTACCTGGGTATAATTCATACCACACCTTTTGGCCCCTAAACCTGTACCAAAGCACTAAAGGCGGTGGTGTCCCCATATTCATAAAGGATATGCACACCTCCAGACTAGTAGCCCAACATAACACAGCAGAGATACTTCAGGTTCAACTAACAGTTAGTAAAACTGCAATCCAGGTTGTAGCCTGCTATAGATTCCCCACCATGTCCAAAGACTCCCACACCACATTCCTAAACACACTGGAAAATGTTAGGGTACAACCCAATACCTTTATACTATGATACTTTAACTACCCCTCCATTAACTGGGAAAATTACTCATGTACCAACACACTTGCTCTACATTTTCTAGAATTCATTAATTCCAACGCCCTGGACCAAGTCATTCTTACCCCCACCAGGGGTAGAAACATCCTTAACCTGGTCATTACTAACATGGGCGACCATTGCTCTACACCAATAATCAACTCCTCCTTGATCATATCTGACCACAAGCTAATCACCATGGATATCCACATCCCACTCTCACCCCCCCTCCCCCAAAGGAAACCACTGTAAAAAAACTTCTCCAAGGCCAATTTGGGACTTCTAAAAACAGAGGTGGCTAACTTCATGACACCCATGCAAATGGAAAATAGGTGCATGACTGAATCATACACCAAAGCACTGTATGAGCACATACACAAGAGCATGGAACGGGCCATACCAAACAGAATCAAGATGCTCTCCTCCAAAAAAATGAAGCCAATCTGGTGGTCTTCTACAACAGAAGGAAAAAACTGTTGCAGAAAAGGGTGAAGTCCCAAGAATGGAAAAACTCCCTTGTCAGCCTCAGCAAAAAACTGAGATCTGTCATCATATCCTGTAAAGCTGGCTACGAACACAAAATTGCTGCAGATTCTAAAGAAAGCAACAAGGCATTCTATAGTTATGTCAAGAATCTACATGGCAATACTCATATCTGCTCTGAGTTACAGCACAATGGCAATACATATACAGAACCAACTGATATTGCCAACATATTGGCCGACAGGTACAGTGAGAACTTTACCCCCCCTTCACCCCCTAAAGGGCCTATCACAATACCTGAGGAATGCCAACTCCCTATTATCACAGCTACACAGGTAAACACCGCACTGCCCATAGCCATAAATACAGCTTCTATGGGACCTCATAATATCCATGGCTGTGTTCTACATGAATTACAAAGTGAACTGACACCACACATGAGTACCCTGTTCAATCGCAGCCTCATTTCAGGCTTTGTTCTTACTGAATGGTGCACTGCTATGGTCATCCCACTCCACAAAGGGGGGAGCGAATATAGACCCTGGGAACTACCACCCCATTAGCCTGACAAGTCTAATATGTAAGCCTATGGAGCACATCATCATGGACCTTATAAATCAGGACATAGGGAATCTCCAACCTCTGGAACCAACATAGTTTGGGTTTGTAAAAGGTAGATCATGCCTGGTCAACCTGATAGAATATATACTTCTAATTGAAGTATAAAGATTGTGTACTCTATATTTTGTTTAACTGAACCTTTTGGTTGACATGTCTTTCTCTTGTTAATGATTTTCTGCTCTGGAGCTTTTCTCCCTGGGCCTCCACTGAAAATGGACATATATCCAGTTGGACTCTCCCGGTTAACAAATGTAAAATAAAAATAAAATACATAAATAAAATGTGTCACCAAAGCTGTGTATGAGGGGAAGGTAGTTCACACAGCCTACCTAGATCTTGCCAAGGCCTTCGACACCGTCCCTCACTCAGGAATCATAGATAGACTCACTAAACTAGGCATAAACCCCTTTATCATAAGATGGGTTGCCAACTGGCTCACTGATAGAACCCACACTGCGAAAGTAGAAGACTTCAAATCTGACTACCAACAAGTTACAAGTGGTGTCCCACAGAGATAGATCCTAGGTCCTCTCCTGTTTGGCATCTACTTCTCTGAAGTTCAAGCCAACACAAAGGGACTCTGGCTGACCATGTTCGCAGATGATTGCAAACTGGGAGCCATTATTGATTCTCCAACTGATGTAGACATTCTACAAAAAGGCCTCACTGACACCAATGACTGGTGCCAGAACCATGGCCTTAAGCTCAATGCCAAAAAGTGCATTGTCATTCCCTTTGGGAAAAATTTGGTACCCATTAACTACCACGTAGGCTGTAGTCCACTAAATACCAAAGGTGTGATAAGAGACCTGGGGACACAGACTGACATCAACTTCTCCTTTGATAACCACATTGCCACTGTAGTCAGAAAGTCCTTCTATGTGGCACATCTCACTACAAAAGGTTTCTCATCCAGGAAGAAAGAGGTCATAATCCCTCTCTACTCATCCCTCATTAGACCTATTATAGAATACAATGCCTCATTTGGTATATAATTCACTAGACACCTACAGCAACTGGAAAGGCCACAGAAATACCTCACTAAGAGGATCTTAGCCTTAGACACATGCCCTATACAGACAGACTCAAAAAACTCCAGCTATACTCTGTCTCTTATCACCCACTTAGAGGCGATCTCTGCTTGACCTACAAAGCCATGTCTGACCAAGAGCTGCTAGATATGCTATACCTAAAGAAATCCCAATCACTTCATATCACATGTTCCAGGGACCTAAACCTTATTACCACAATAAACAGAACATGCTGGAGGGACAGGTTCCTAACCCAGAGACTTTCCATACTCTGGAACAAACCTCCCATTCACGTCCAGCAGAGCAATTCACTGGCCCGCTTTAAGAGAAATCTTGACGAGTGGATGGTCAATAGGAAGTTCACCCTGGGGATCACTTTAGTAGCCTTGCTTGACAGGGGCACTGGGAACTAACTTTGGATGGCATGATGCCAGGGAATCTTCTTGGGCTAGGCTTATATAGGCTCCAGGGTGTTAGCCTAGTACACACCTATGAACCTATGCAAGTAGGGTAAGTGCTATAATATGAGGAGAGAGGACAGTTTTGTAAAGGGCAGGAGAACAATGAGATGTCTATAAAGATATGAATATTATCTTATGTTTAGGTCAGACATGTTACTGTCATATGTGGATGGTGTTTTGTACCAACAAAATATAAAACTATTTGTTTTATCAAGTTATATTGATTTAAGCAATGGGCTGTGATAACTGATGCTCTAAGCAGATGTATTTTTCTTTATGAAGTGTAGGATTTCAATAAAAATGATTAAGAAAAAGCCACATATTTGCAAATGTCTTTAAAAATCATTATTCTGTTAGGCTAGTAACTGATGTCTCGACTAAAGTTTCTCATTTTTTTCTTGTCTTGTGCATAGTTCAAATCTTGATCTTAATAAACTCATAGGGAATTTCCAACATTTGACACCAAGAATCATAACAAACCTATAAAGTCCTGCTGTCAATCTATCAGCTCCAAGTCCCTACATAGGAGTTACCAATATTGCATGAGCAAGGAGAAAAATGTCCAGAGCTGTCCATCATGCCAGAGGTTATATCTAGCCACTCCAAACAGGCAAAATGAAAATAAATAGTTAAATAAACGTATTCACAGCCTACTGCTGTAGTTGCTATGAAGAGAATCCAGCACATAGATCAATGTGTTAGGGGGGATCTACTTCAGTAGATCGAACATATTACAAGTTTGAACCACATATGGCCAAGACCATATGTTCGAACTTGTAAAAGTTCGAACACTGAAGTAAAAAAAGAAAAAAACAACAAAAAACAAAATTAAATGTCTGTAGCAGGGGGGCTACACACTCCTGCAATCCCCACCCCCCCTTACTTAAATATACCAACTCTGAGATTGCACTATATTGCGGAAAAGGGAAATCTTCCTGTTCTGCAATGTATGGAGATCTCCATTCAGTCCGATCGAACATTTAAAAGTTTGAACATATGGTCTCAGCCATGAGGTTCGAACTTGTAATATGTTCAATCTACTGAGGGGGACCCATTAGGGGAGTAGTTTAGTCTCTGATCCTACACAGGAATTACAGAAGTGGAAGAAGGTTCAACAACAGCAGACCAGGCAGCAGTTAAATGTTATTCTTTGCATAATGTCTCTATTTTGACAATCCCCATCCATCTGCACATTTTGATCTTTTCCTTGACTGGTGAGGCTGCAATATCACATCTCTCTTCACCTTATCTCTAGGAAGTTATTAGGAGAGGTGTCCTGTTTCAGTCACTGCCCTTTACTACTACCACACCAATACAGTTTGATACTAGTATCACAACACCACCACCACAGTTTGATACCAGCACACCACCACCACCGTTTGATACAAATACTATATCACCACAGTTTGATACTAATACCACACCACCAAAGTTTGATACTAGGACCACACCACCTCAGTTTGATACTAGGACGATACCGCCACAGTTTGATACTAGGACCATACCACCAAAATTTGAGCATACATCCAGCCATCTGGATCAAACAGACAATACCCTCAGATCCCATAATGCAGGTTCTGAGGTTGACAAGAAGTGGACGGGTCCCTTCTTCTCACTTCCTCCAGATAAAACACTTTGTACTGACATTAATTAATACAGGTGCTTCTGGCTCCTTCACTCTGGCTGTGTCTTTGTTCCACCAATCTTATTAAAGTATGATACAGTGTGTGTCACATGGTGTACCTGAATGAGCTGCTTAGGGAGAATACATTAAAGAACATAGTCTACTGCCAGAGTAGGGACATTTGCATTTCTGCCTACTTCAGTGGGTACACCTCCCTATATTAGGGGTCTATGGCCACCCATGAGCATATATTTTTCTCCTGTTGAGAATTCAGTATAAGTTTTCTTTCCTGACCCATAAGAGATCTATCAGTAGGACAATTTGCCCTCTCTCTCTCTCTGAAACATCCTGAATAGGATAATCATAGGGACCAAGGTCTCTGTCATTGAATGAGGAAAGGGTTATGACTATTCTGTTTTAGGTAGTTTCTGTCCAAAGGAGTCTCTTTCGGGGGAAAAGGAATTCACAAATTCCTCTTTGGAAAATGGCTTGCTGTCTTTTTTTACTTCTCAAAAGAGAGTAAATTAGTATCTTGGGAAGAAGGATATGAAGCCTACAGACAACTCTTGAAGCCTACTCTGATAATTACCTGTCTGGTCCAAAAGTACTCTAGTCCACAAAAAATTGAAAAATGCAGATATTATTTAGAGACCACAGAATAACTGACATATGATGATATGCAAGCAAAATAGTACAAACTCCTATGTTATATCTTTAATACATTATAGAACCTAGAAACTACATCATTTTACCATAATCCCATAGACAAGGAATCAAAAACTGTAGACAGGTTACACTATGGTGCATTTTCCAATACCTGTCCAGGCTTAATGACTTCAAATTATCTGTAAGTTCCAGTCATCTTGCTTATTTGTTAACTTCAAGAATTTGTCTTTGTATAAAATGAAAAACATCTGGAGAAATGTAGCTCAGGAGGTTAAAGCTATGACGTCCTAACAAGACCTCCTAGTGTCATAGGTTTGACACCCTCTAATTCTACTTACATTGCATCTAATTCTAAGGATAAGTTAAGTATGTAGTGCTCCTATGTTCTTTATGCAAAGGGAAACATATCTATTGGTTTTACTAAACTGATAAATAAATTGAAAAAAATTAATATTTACATACTGAATGTTGAGTTATTAAGATCAGGGCTCTGACATTGTCATGTGCTGTTTAAAAAGTTTATTTTATTTTTGCAATCACACAAATTGCAAAGGTGACAGAAGATGCTGAAGGCTGGGGGAGAGTGGAGAGACAGCATAGGTCCAGAGGGACATTTAATGACCTGAAAAGGGCATTTTACCTTTTTAAAACAATTTACTATAATAGAAGCATGTAAATGATATCAGCTGTTTATTCTATTGGCAGGAGATGCATTAATTTCACAGAAATTTCAAATCAAAATTACAAAAAAATGTACTATCTTTTCACCTCATTTCAAGTGTGAATGAGATGCATACTTTCACCTGAATGCATTACCTTTGAGTATATTATTCACAGCTGACCCAAATGATAGGAACCTGGATGACTACAGAAAAGGGGGAGGGAGGAATTAACAGGCAACATTAGTATAATAATCAGGTTTCTGTTTTATTTGGGAATTGCAATATTCAAACTACATAGTGGTAAATAATTGTAATTGCTGTACAGTATGGACTCTATAGTGTCAGCCTGTTTCTGGTCAGTGACTTGATAGTCCACTATACACTTTATATTGTGAACTTGGATAAAGTGAAGCTAGCTTGGCTATTTACAAATTTACAATGAAAAGTATACAGTGAGCTGTCAGGACTACAGACATAAATATGCCAAAAGCATAGAGTTCCACTTTGTCCGGCATGTCCCAGGATGGTAGAGACAATAAATGCTGGTTTCTGAGTGTGGTTAAAGAACACATTCAGGCACAGACAAACAGATATGTACAGTCACAGACTCTGCTACGTAAATCTACATTACTAGTTTTCAGTCCCACTAGTATTTCAACTGTAGAAAACAGTAATGTAATATAATGCAAATTTGCACAAAAACAAATGGATTATAGAAACAAGACAAACTTTGGATAATTAAAATGGTTACACGATGTCATTTTTGAAAACAATGACAACAGTTCTTAGTGTTGTGCACCCGACACAACCATGACAGCCTTAACTTTTAAAACATACTGGGGTTGGGTGACAAAAGTGCAATTTTCTGATAACTAATACCAGGACAACATTTTTTTTCAGATTCCAAAGCCTATTTGTTGCTACCATGAAATTATTAGTTATTTTGCAGTATACTGCTTGGGACCCCATTTACTCAATGAGGAGCGGCTGTCTTGCAGCTTGCAGAATTTGGCTTTGGGTAATCACCCCATCATTTGATATACATGTCATCATGAGGGACCCCATGCTTGTATTAGATTAGCCAGTTATATACAAGATGGTGATTATTTCTACAAATTCAACAGGATAGCAAGGATATGGGGGTAAATGTCTGTTAGTATAAATAGCACCATTTTGTTGGTGACTTCTTTTCTTCTTATTGTTTGATAGTTATTGAGCAGCATGTGTGGACCTTAATATTTTTAGGAAAATGTTGGAATTATAAAATTAGTAATTTTATTAAAGGCTGAACATGCACAAATGCACACATAAACATATACACACACACACACACACACACACACACACACACACACACACACATGTGCAACTAAACATGACTGGGATAGGATCAATTCACTTATGGCATGCCTTTAGAATAAACAAGGAAACTGGACCACCTGACAAATTCCTCTACACAGAGAGCATTTGTAAGCACTCCTCAGAAGGTTCCCCAGCTGAGAACTGAACTAAAGAACCAAACACTGTGAAACAACAATGCTAACTGCTATGCCACAGTAAAAAGCTTTAATGGAAAAAGGGTAACTAACATCAGGATCACCCCCACCCCAAACCCATGTCTATACATTACTCCTATATTGCATGATTGAATTGTTCAGTCTGACACACACCCATATTCAAGGGGAGTGATTTTTTTTAACTTCAATAAATATATAGTAAGTGTAAATGGACGTGCCTTCGTTGAAGGTTGAGCATCGAGCTGGCACCTCGGCATTTCGTAAAAATCTACTGCCAATCATTAGCGGATCGGAGTTCTGCTGTGGCGACCCCTTACCGGGAAAGCCGAAAGACAAACAACAACAATAAATATATAGTAAGTAACTTTTTAACTGATGAACATTCTCAACAAGTCTGTTCCCAGAATACTGAATGTTTTCCCCTATTTTTGATCTTTGAATTTAAAAATCTATACCTTCAAGATAGTTAAACCCTTATTTATGAAATTTTCAGGGAATGTTACTTGCATTATACAATGCTTCAGTTGACTGGACTCCTACTCTCAATGACAAAGAAGCAACTGCAACTTGAATTGTAAAAGAAAAATAAATTTTAAATGTCATTTTTGTCTCAAAATATACAGAGAATGAAGGATCATTTTTATATATAAACGTATGTCTTTTAGGTTTAATATCATATCAGCATTATATTTCTATGTTTGATAGCTTTTCTTTATTTTCCTCTGAAACAGAACTGTCAGCTATACATTTATTTTCAAACAAATGTTTCATGAAAATTGCACTCTGTCAAAACACAAAGGCCATTCTAGCCTAAATTTCACCCTCATATTGAAACGTTGAATGACAGTATTTATCTACTGCATCAAGACATTTTAACATTTTCAGGCTATGACCCCTTGACAATTTCCCTTTTATTTTGTTTTACATAGTGTCACATCTTTTAAGGAAAGGAAATGACAGTGTTTTAAATATAGGCATACTTCATACAACACAAAGTATGTGTATTTTGTATTACTTACAAAAATATTACATTTTCTTAAAAAACAGTATGGTTTGCGGTTTTAATTTCATAAGGGCACACTGATAATATAATTCCAATCCAAAAAAGAGTATGGCAGCTTCAATAATGCAAAACAGATTTTGTGTGTGTGTGTGCGTGTACACAATAAATGGCAAGACCAGAGCATCCAAATGGCTGTATAAGACTACTGATGGTGCTTACCAAAGGAGCATTTCTTTAACAGTAAGTAGTATTGCAGCAGATTTCTCATGATCCTCAGATACAAAATACACTCACCTAATGGTTTCAGTAATAAAGACTCACATACAACTGCAGTGTCTTGTAATCTGTTTTCCTGCATGTGGCTCTAAATTTGGGGAGGTTAGGATCACAAATCCAATGACAAAAACTTCTATATTCAGAATAAATAAGTATGAATTTTACTGCATAGTCAACTCATCAAATAGGTATTAAAGGCCATTGTTGTACTCAGCTTAGTGAAAAACGGTTCACACAGCACCCGCAATAAAAACAGAGTATAATGGAACATGTCAGGCTGCAGCATTGAATGTACATGAACTAAAGCCACTGGCTCCAGCTCTGAATGGGTATATTTTGGGACACATTTAAGATCTCATTACAAAATCTTGAGTTAATAACTAGAGTGGTTTGCTATTAAACACACTTAAGGCTGTAAATAGAACCTCAGTGCTTCCAGTGCAGTTCACATATGAATTTGAAGCCAGAGCTTTAGCACGCATTGCACGCATTGCAGCCATGACCTGTTACTAATGAAAATAATATTCTGCTGAAATAAAGATTTTATTAGGTTTCTTTTATTGACAACTCAATAAAAAAGTATTAAAGATATATTTTAGGCCATTACTATACACATCATACTTTACAGAGGTTCCCTGCAGTAAGCATGATGAAAAGTGCATGATGCAGCATTGTGAGATGGTAGCAGTAAATTAATATGAATTCAATTTACTGGGGCATTATTTTGGAAAGCATTACTGCTGACTCAGATTTCCTTATGAAACTTTTAAGT
Organism: Protopterus annectens; assembly: GCF_019279795.1. Lineage (NCBI taxonomy): Eukaryota > Metazoa > Chordata > Ceratodontiformes > Protopteridae > Protopterus > Protopterus annectens. The sequence continues at coordinate 668,996,188 of NC_056748.1, read as the reverse complement.
TGTAACATCACTGTGTTCAGCTGCAAGACATACATAAATATTCAGTTCAAATTTCAAAGCTTCCAATCCAACACACCTCTAAATTTGACCACATAGCTTTAGCCACATGAAAGTGAAGTAATGTAGCCATGGAATGTTGTAACTGAAAATAATAAATATATTTTTTTATTAGGAGAGAATTAGAGGAGGTTTTACTTCTGGTGTATTGACAACCATTAAAGAAGTATTTTAGGCAATGACTAGGTGGTGCAATACTCAGCAAAAGTTCACTGCAGCACAGAAGGTGAAAACAAGTGTATTATGCAACTGTTAGACTATGGAATTAAAGGCACATGAACTAGAATCAGTGTGAACAAATTTGAAAGGCTATATTTCTCTTCCTGACTGAGATTTTATTATGAACCTTTCAAGTACTAATGGATTTTACACAGTTACATAGCAAAGCTAAGACTGCAACTATGTCCTCAGAGTATTTAGTGCAGTATTTATTATTTAGTGCAACACATCACTGAATATGACTCTTGACTCACCTATAGCCACTTGAAAGCACTGTACTGTAGCCATGGCTCAATACAGCTGAAAGAAATATATGTGTTTGTGGTGAAATATAAAGAATTTTTATATCTGAGAAAATGAAAATACAGTAAAGATGTACTTTAGGTAATTTTTGTACTCAGCATTCTGAGCAGAGGTTCATCAGAGCACCCACGATGAAAACTGAGTATAATCCAAAATGTCAGGCTGTGGCAACAAAGGCACGTTATTTTAAGCCACTCGGCCCTGTATTTGAAAGGTTGTATTTCTTACCCATTTGAACATTTATTACAAAATTTCCATAGAATAGTAACAAGGGGAATCAGCTGCTAAACACACAAATACTGTAGTTCTAGTCTCAGAAGTTACAGTGTAAATTATGTCTGAATTTGACTCTAGACTTTTAACTACATGAAACATGGCACTGTAAGCAAGTCATGTTACAAGTGAAAAATGCATTTTTCTGGTAAAATATATAGGACAATTATATTTAATACAATGATAATTTAGTACACATATATTTTAGACATTAGTTTTACTTACCCTTTTGTATAGAGGTCAAATAACTGCCAGGTGGAAACCAAGCATAGTACCAAATAGCGAAACCATGGATTTTCTAGCTTTGTAGAAAAAGCCACATGTAAGGTCCTCAAATGTGTTTCACAATAAAAAAAATCAGGGGCTTGTAATGAAATACACAGGCAGAAATTTCAGGTCTATATTACTTCTGCAAAAGATGTATTCATTGATTACATCTTCAGCGAACACCAGCTGTTGAAATTCACTTCAGCAAACAATGGTATTTTTCCCATGGTTGGTAAACACTTGGCCATCACCTCAACTTTGCCCTTTTTCCCAGTGTAGTGTGATCTCAGGGTTGGTATATATAGTTGGGGGGGTTGAGGGGAGCAGCCCCCCATGGTGGGGGATGTGGGGGCAAAGCCCCCCACTTGGCTGGATTTGATTTAGTCTGTTGTGTGTTCCAGATGGCTGGTGGGTGAGTGTGTGAACCCTGGGAAAAATTCAGTGGTTTGCAGAAATGAATTTTCACGACTGGTGTTTGCTGAAGACATACTCGATGAATATGTCCTTTGCTGAATTAATATAGACCCAAAAATTACACACCTTCTGTGCAAGCAGAATGTGCTCCTGTGTAGTGTATACACTGTAATTGAAAAAAACATGTAACTATAATATGTCACATTGCCATTTGATGAATACTGACCCCAACAGACCATATCAATAATTATTCAGAAGTGATCCTGTAAATGCATTTTGTTGTCATTATATCATCTTCCCTCCTAAAATGGTAACTACAGTCTGCATACATCTAGTGTCTTATTAAAAATAAAATAAAAACATGACCTCCACAGTACCATGATTTAGCTTGCTGCTGTTAGACACACACACCCAAACAAGCCATATCACCTCTATTCAATAATGATTATGTAATGAATGACCTTATACTTATAAGAGTAGTATGTCTCCTTATACCCTACTCCAAAAAGAAATCCACATTTTGTGAATACTTCTCATGTTTGATTGTAAAGGAAGTGAAAGAAACAATGACCACAGTAATTTATTTAAATTTCCTATTGGTAGACACACACATACACGCACCACTTCCCACAAACTATGCATATCAATGACTGTTTTGCAAGTATTATGTAACTATCCTTTACCTTCATCCACAGACTATTCCCCTCAAAAAAATCAGCCAGCCACTGCTGGCAATGACTTATTTTGGCTATAATATTACAAAAATGTTATACAGTCAAAAGTAAGGAAATTATATATTTAGATTATCAGTAGCTTACTGTGTCACTAATAATACTCATATACCCTCTCCAGGACTGACATGAGGGCAGGAGTGGTACCTGCATACATTTCAACTTCTTTGCTCAAGAATTCTGGACATAATCAGAAATAACCTGGGTTCAAAATCAGAATCAATCTAAAAATATTCTAAATCACTCAAAAGGTTAATAAAATAATAGTTTTCGCACCAGCATTTAATTTCTGAACAATAAGGAATCTCCAATATAGCATTACTGACTTGCCTGCAATATTCTGTGATTTACCAAAAATCAGGAAGAGGGCAAAAAACATAACATAGCATCAGAGACATCCTGCAAAATCAGAGGTAGATGACAGATATGGCTCCCTGCACAACTTTCAACATCCTTGCTCAACAACTCTACACATAACCAAAAATGATGGGGGATGCAATTCATGGCAATTTTAATATTCTAATTAACTTAAAATGTAAATAGATAATGCATCAAAATGCATTTCCTGAACAATAACAAATATGGTACTAGTGTCTGGCATTGATTACTTTTTTTGTAATCCTCTGTGAGTTCCAGAAAATTAGGGAGGGCAACAGATGTGAGGCAGAGAAGTTCTGCAAACTCAGGTACAGTTAAGAGGCATTGTCCCTTACATATGTCAAAACTTTGCTCCAGAATTCTGTACATAGAAAAAAATAATGGGGGGGGGGGGAGGCAAAAGCAGGAACTTTTTTTAAATATTACTCTAATTCACTTAAACATTAATAGAAAACAGGTTTTGCAACAACATGTAGTTTCTGAACAATAAGTATGAAACTTTAATATCTAGTACTATTGATCTTTCTGAAATCTTAACTAATTATCCAGAAAATCCAAAGTTTTATGACGTGACAGAACTATGGGAAACAGGGATATTCTGCAACATCAGGAACAGTCAAGAGGCATGCCTTCTGTTTAACTGCTGAGTTATGCAGGTACAAAAGGACAAGGGTACAAGCTCTTTCTCATTCACACTCACACACACACCTGCCCCACCACCATTCATGCACAGAAGTAGACTCTGGTGGATGTCTTCTGAAGTGACAGCAAGAGCCATGAGCATTACATCCTGATAGGTATGCAAAGCATTATTGCTCACTTCCATTTTTTTTTCAATTATACAGTTGAACAGGAAGTCAATGGCACAGTCCATAATTCTGTTTAAAGTGTGGGGTCTCAAATCCCCTTCACCCTATGGTTCCAGGGTCCTTCACAAATTGTACTTGATCCTAAGAATATTGTCACCTTTGTAAATACTTAAGGTTTTTTGTGGACTATTAATTACACCACGGTATTAAATTTATTGCATCGTGTGTTCTTCTGATATGTAGATTTTACATAAAACTTCTACTATGTAATCCAAATTGGTTTATTTAATTGAACTTTTCTGTCCAGGCCCCCAGTAAAGATACATTTTGACAGTAAACATTTATGGATATGAAAGATAGTTAAATATATAGACAGATAGATGATAGGTAGACATATAGATTATACAAATAAATAAATAAAGCAGGTACTGTAAAATGTGCATATGTCCCCGATTCTGGGATCAAGAGAACTCTGGAAAAAGCTTTGCCTATGATTTACTCAGTGAGCCCTTTAATGGTCAATTTATTTTAACTAATCTGCTGCTGCAGGAAGATTAGTAGCTGTAGGTATGGGTCTATGATGATGATAAAACCTATGGATCTCTTTCTTTCTCTCTCTTTTTTCATGATGAGCTCTATGGTACCATTCTGAGTGCCTTGTTCTGCGGTGATGTTTTTACTGGTAAAATTCTTCAACAGACTGCTGAAATACTTCATAAAAAGGGAAGGATTTTGTTAACCATGGAAGGTATGAAAAGTGAATTCATTTTCTCCACTGCTTCCTCCTTTGTATATAAGGTTGTCTAACACATTAAGAACAAGATTCTTCTCATGGACATAAGCCACCAAAGTACTAAGCAAAACTGTTTACAGTGTGGCCTCCCATTAAGAACACAGAAGGCTAGCATTTTGTGATTGGTCTATAGTAGTCCCAGCTATGGAATAGAATTGCTAATGAGAGGCCAGTTCTCCACATTTCTCCTAGCTTGAAAAGACAACCATCAGAAAGAGCTGCTGTGTTCTGGATACTGTCAAAGATGGTCAAGCCTTCACACTTCTTGTTGCTCTTCCTCCACTAATGGTTGCATTCTTGGATCTATCAGCTATAATGGAACTTACAGTTTCTGCTCTTCAAAAATGTGGAGAACCTGTTCTTCTTTTGGAAGTCAGAATATGGGTCTACTTCAGATTGCTGACATTTCAAAATGCCGACAACCATATGGCCGACACTATACGGCTGACAATTTGAAATGCCGACAACCTGAAATAGGAGTGCAAACTACTAAAAACAGTGT